>NW_017100168.1:441481-465893 GCF_001263275.1 Habropoda laboriosa
AAGTTCAAAAATTGAAAAATTCAGAATAAAATTTCATCCTACGGTGAATGAATTTCACCACGTTCTTATCACAGAAAATTTCATCTACAACCGATGCACCATCAGACATTGCAACTATGCCAAATATCCCCCCGACATTATCGTCATCAAGCATTCCACGAATCACAAACTACAAAAGCCCCAATCATCGAGTAATATCGATAAAGCATCATTGACCCAAGAGTTCAATGCTGTCCAAGCTACTCTGTTTACAAACATTAAACTCATGATCGCGAAGTCAAGATCTTTCAATACGCGTATGGGTACCTGAAGGGAATTCAGCCGAATGAGAGAGTCAGACGGGCTGGCTATATTTAGAAAATTAGGGCAGTATGCTTACCCGGCAACTCGAACATCATTATAGGTTCTTTTTACGCGGAACACAGAATCCCTACAATCTCGCTTCATCCTATCAATGCCATGCATACCTCCGCAAATTAACTCGTGATCGTTCACAGACGAATACCACGTTGATTTACCGCTAACGATAAATTTTAATCGTGTCCACATTAATTAACACGATTGCATAACCGAATCGCGATACGAATTAATTCACGTCCAGCGGGATCGAACCGAGGCCAAGAAAAACGTTAACGACTCTATTAAGAGTGACGTAGATCATACCGGTGACAAGATCTAAAATCGCGTTCGATTCTTCGAATAATTTTCGGAAACTCGCCTGAAAGTTATTGAACCCGAACGAGCGGCGACAGTGACGAATTTATGGAAGTACGTTTACTTGAAACTTCGAGCTCCGTAAATGGGTTATTTCCCGTTCGAAACTTCACTTCCTGCTGGACAATGGTCGGCTAACTGGATGG
Source organism: Habropoda laboriosa (assembly GCF_001263275.1). Lineage (NCBI taxonomy): Eukaryota > Metazoa > Arthropoda > Insecta > Hymenoptera > Apidae > Habropoda > Habropoda laboriosa. The sequence continues at coordinate 442,342 of NW_017100168.1, forward strand.
GATAAGTGACTCGCGAACAGTTCGAGATGTTGCAATGGATAAAATGTTTGAAACGGAAGAAGTTAGTTGGAATGTAAATGGGAGGTTTTGGAAGCCTGTGAGTTTTGTCGTTAGGGTAAAAATATCCGGTTGGTAACAGTCTAATAATTGTTTTTTAGACGTTATCTAACTTGTTGATTAGTTTAGAGGTGCTTCAATGTTTGTACGGTTAGAGTATAATGTTTGACTCTATTTTTAGATTAGATTTAGATTTTAGATTAGTTAGACTGTTTTTTAAACAGTGTCTATGTTTTATTGATTAATTTACAGGTATTTCAATGTTCATACTATTAGAGTGTAATATTTGACTTTTTTCTTATTTGTGGTTAGATTAGGTTTGGTTTGTTTCTTAGACTAAGTGTTATTAGGCTGTTTTTTTTTAGACAGTATTTATATTTTACTGAGTAATTTATAGGTATTTTAATGTTTACATATTTAGAATTTCTCTTTTAATTTGTGGTTAGTGATAAAAGTTAAATATTTGCTGGTTTAAGTTACCTACTGTACATGTATATTCATGGAAACTATGTGCCCCAGTTTTGATCTCAGCACGGTGTTCAGTCCTTCGAGTATAGCAACAATTATATTTCAGTAGCTGTTCCTTGCTACAGTACAACGTTTATTTCAAGGCTACCTCGAAGTGACAGGTTTCTGACGTGGACAAAACGCTTTGAAGTGGGTGATCGAAGGAATCGTGTAAGCTATCAATTGACAGCTGGCTAGAAACCAACATTTGGCGAATAATTTCAATGTTCGAGTAGTGTATGAAGTATAAGAAGAAAATTGAAATTTTATATAAATTTATATTTTTATTATAGATCCACTATCAATTGGACAGCAAAATTTCATTCTTTCCTATTCAACGATCTCCCCCTAAAAATATTTCACAACTCTAGGAAAAATCACATATATAATATAGATCTGCTACCAGCTGAGGCACAATAAAATAGAATTTCAGCAGAATTAAATACTTTCCAATTCATCTTATCCCCCAAAAAGGATAATTTCACGACAGGAAGGGAAAAATCACATTTCTTACAAATTTACAATTTTATTATAAATCTACTAATAACAGCAAAATTTAGGTTTTTCTCATTTAACTATCCCCCCAAAAAGAATAATTTTATGACAGGAAGAGAAAAATCACATTTCTTTATAAATCTACCACAAACAGCAAAATTTAAATTTTCCTCATTCAACCTTCCCTCCAAAAAAGAATTTCACGACACGAAAGAAAAAATCACATTTCCTGCAAATTACTATTTCTATCATAGCTCTCCTTCCAACCGAAGTAACGTAAAACCTCAATATTAAGTATTTCCCAAATCACCCGATCCCCCGAGAAAAATAATTTCACGACTCGAAGAAAAATTACATTCTCTACTCTCCATAAATTTTCCCTCTCGACAACTATCGTTCCGTTCTCTCCATCCACGATCTCCGGCGAAAACGGAGCAGCTGGTACGGCGTGTGTCTCGGGCCGTGGCCAAATATCCGGCGAAACGAGCCGGCGCGAATTGGAAACGCGGATACGAGGAAGTTTCATGCTCGATCATAGCCTGGTGCACGTAGAGACCGACCGACGCGCGCGCGGTCACTCTCTTTCGGATAGAAGAGCGGCCGCAAAAAGTCCGTGTTCTCGCCCCGGTGTGAAAAAGAGAGAAAGAGCCAGTTATTCTGGTCCAAGCTCTTCTGATGCGCTTTTCTCTACGATGGCCGGCTGGAATTCTCCACCAGAGGGAACCACGTGTCCCCTCTCAGACAGCGTAGAAGGGAGGAGAGGAGTGGGGAGCGAGGTGATGAAGAGGACGAAGAAGAGAAGGGGCCAATCTCAAATTACTTGGTGAGCTCCCGGCTAGGCCGAACGAACATCTTTGCCCACCATTGCCCGCCGACCTTTTATAGACACTCGACGGGAGTGGGGGAGGGGCCGGGAGGTCGAGGAAATTTGGTGAAAACTGGAAGTTTCGTTTAGGGAAACGGAGCGATCCACGGAGTTTTGCTTTCTTACACCCTGTTTTTTTCAGCTTGTCCGCTGTGCTTGTTACGATCGAAAGGAGATAAGAGGATGATTTATCGTTCGGGATAAAATGTTGAATTTTGCAGGATTTGGAAAGTTGTAGGTGATCTCTTGTTGCGGTTTCCGGCGGAGAAAAATGGATTACGAGATATAAATACGGGAGGAATTCGCGGCGTTGGAGGGAGAATGCTAGTAGAATGGGAAGCTCTTGTTTCAGGCGGACGGTCAGTAGTATAGGTAAACGTACGAGCACGCCGGTATCGGTATAATGAAATTACAGCGATCTATGATATGTACAATTATTGTGTGGCGTGTTTATATCGATCTTTTGTTCTTGTAAAATTTATTATTTGCCGTAATGTTGGTTTGAAGGCGATAAAATAAGGAAAATGGAAATTTAACTTTATCGTTTTTTCTACTTACGAAATGAAGACTGAATATAGGGAATTTTAAGGAAATCGTTGTTTATTTAGCAAAATGTTATTTATTAAGAAAATGTATGAAAATTTATTTTTCACATACATCACGCTACTTCACATAATCTTACGATACCTTTATTTTAATATTTCAGTCTTATTGATTAACAAACGAAATGTTTTATATTAGAAGAAAAGATGAAAGTTTGACGACACTTACAGCATTCTTCTCTACAATCCTGAAATGTAGGTCACTAGAAAAATGTGCACTTTACATTCGACACGTAAAAATGAAGTGCAAATAACTTTTATGTTACTTAATAAATATTCATTTTACGTTTAATTACGTAGGTATTTATTTTCTTCCACTAATTCCTTTTTATTCCTTCCAGCTTTTACGAAAGATTCGCGCATCATCCACGTGAGTTACTCCGAACCTAATAAATACCGAATTCCTCGTTGCACCAAGAATCGAAACAGCTGCTCATTCATAGACCAACATTGAAAACAATGCACCCTTCAGAAGATAAAACTAACCTCCGCTATTAATTTTCGCGTATTACTCAACCTTGCTGAAGCATCACTCACAACTAAACAAGCAAACAAAGATGGACTATAACGAGGTCATTCCACTTGCTGGCATTCGTCAATATGTGCTCTCTTTCAAATCGTCAGAAGAAGCTCGTTTATTCATCGACCAGAACTGCAATAACAGCATCGTCCCAGCATTCTCGTTAGCATGATCTGAACGTCAACAACGGTGCAACGAGTGCAAATAGCATAAAGCTCGACAAATTTTCTCACAGCTGCACGAGATTGTCGAGGAATCACGTCGCGAAGAATACGGTTTCGTAGACGACGATTTTTCATCGCGGAACTCACCTGTTGACTCATCGGTCAACCTCTTTCCGTCCGCTTACTCGCTCGTTATTTATAGCGAAAAATGATAAAACAATTGGCCGATTGAAAAGCATATTCCTAACGCGGTGAGTGGAGTGTGGCGTAAAAATAGCCAGGCGTGATTCGACTGTTCTGAAACGACATTTTGGCTTCGATATGACACACTGTGGCCCGGTGACGTACCACCTGATTGTTACATTTCACGTGTGCACGCGCGCGTAGTTATAGGTTCGAACGTGTCAACGACTCCTCCCATCGATGACCGATCTATGCGGGAACCGATGACCCTGCAGCTTTTCAAGTACGGTATATCTAAATCGGTACGAGGAGAAACGCAGTTACGGCGGTCGGATGTTAGGCGAATAATTCTGCTAAGAGGCGTGGGACGCACCGAAGATGAATCCAAATTCTGTTCGTTAAGCAGCTGAGATAATCGCGAGGAGCCAATCGATTTTTAACCCTTTCGATACGGAGTTTCGACGCGCGAAAATAAATCCGCAGACTGATTTCTTTTTTTTTTATTTTTCTGTTTGTTTCAAGACACGCGACGAGGTTTATTTAAGGAAATCTGAATTGCGAAATTTTTCTGTAATAATTGATAAACGATAGTAATGATAACGTGTGAAAGGGTTAATTGGTGATCGTACACCTGTTGAGTTTTTGGGTTTTGTCAACTTTTAGGTTGAATGGTCGTGTGACGAAACTGTGCATTGAGTAACAATTGAAGATTGAAAGGAGAAAAGAAATTTCTGAGATTTTTGAATTTTCGAAATTTTGCAAATAATTTGTAATAATTGAAAATTTTGATATTTTCGTTTAGAGAAGGCATTATTCATGTGTCAGCGTTACTAACTATTGCGAATATTTGACAGCAATGTACCGGAAGTGTTGTTTGTCGGAGCACCGGAAACTGGGCAATATTGATATCTTAATATTCGGTACAATGTGAAACATAATACGTCATAACTTCGCGAAATACGATGCGTGGTGTTAAACAATGCGCGGATTACAGTCGAAAATAAAGCATCTCCGCGGATTTCCACTTTGATAATCTCTGGTTACACGTACGAAGTTGCTGGCTGCTGCTCAACAACACAGCAACAGAGCATATTTTGCCTCTTTTTTGGTCCAGAAATACTATAAAAATACGATTTTTAAACGTGAAGAGAACAAGCAATTCGCGAATATCGTTTTTAGAGTGGCGCGTAGGTGGGACTAGCTACGAACTCTAAATCAAACCCTTTATTGCCATAGAATTCGTATTTTTAACATGAAGAATAAGTCTCCTTTTCTAACTTATATCCTTTAAAAAAAGATTCTTATAAAATGTAATAAAACAGTGATTTCACTCAACTATTTCACCACTGATCTTCTTTTAAAAACCGCCACTTAAAATTCCTGCAATTTTATTATTAGCAATGACTAAGACACACTTCGCATTATCCCAAAAAACATATACACCACAAAAAAACACTTACATCCTCGCATCGTCATTTTCATTATCTTCGATGTAGAACAAGGCCGTGCCGAATCACCCAATAATAATAACAACAACAGTAGTAACAATAATAATATCTTTATTGCATCACTTTATTGCATAAAACACCCCCTGAAAATTCTCTTCGCGAGAACCACCCTCTCCAATTCCACTCGAACGTAATCGAACCTAACCCAATTATCCACAGCACATAATCTCAAATTTCTTCTTTTCAAAAAAAAGAAGAATGCAAAATAAAAGAAATGGTGCGATTGACGTTGAAATGGCTGATTATCGTTGGAGGATTGGCCACAATCAAACCTAACCCAATTTTCCACACCACGCAAACCCAATCTTTCCGAAAATAAAAAAAGGAAAGAAAAATAAAAAAAGGTGCGATTGACGATGAGATGGTTGATTCCCGTTGGAGGAGGCAGCTTGGCAGCTTGGCTAGGAAACGTGGGCGTCCGCTAAGCGGCGGTGGTGTTTGGCTGGTGGTTCCCCTCGGCCACGATGACGAGTCGCGGTCGCGTGTTCCTGGTGGGGGTCGGTGATCTAGCGCGCATGCGCGCAACCGTCATTTTGACGAAGCCATGGAGCCGCCGGCGCGCCATACGAACGACGACGGGTCGCGCACTACGAGTAGGGCGCTGGTCGGCTCCGAAACCCCCGAAGAACAAGAAGAAGACGAAGGAAGAAGAAGAAGAAGAAGAAGAAGTGGAAGGATACGAAGTAAGAAGATACGAACCGGTGAGAAAAAGGGAAGAAAGTGGTAGAGAGAAGATTTTACTTTAGGACGCGATTTATCTTTGAGAGAAAACTATAGAAACGACTACTGACAACCCCTGTGTGAGCAGCTCGTCGAGGCCAAGAAAGCTGCAAGCTCGTTCTTTCTTTTCTTTTTGTAGCGAGAAAAAGCCCGAGGAACAAACGAATCTCTCGGCTGTATTGATATCGAGGTTTTCGTCGTGAAAAGTCGCGAGTGAAACAAGCGGACAGGATGTCTTCAGCGATCGCTAAAGCTTCCAAGTACACGTACCGCTCCACCGGCGGTGGTACTGCCGATGTCAGCATTGAATACAGCGCCGACCTGAGCGCTCTCACCAGACTGGAGGTAGGTCCACATGGAAACGAACCGAGAAAAACTGTCTTTTACGAGTAATTTCGTAACCATTCGGTTTTTTAACCGAACTCTAACTGAAGCAAATTTAACGATCAATTTCTACGAACCTTTTATTTATTATTTTTCTTTTTGGCCTGGATCGATTTTTCTGAATTTCACGTTTTTCGTTTCGTAGGTCTAATATTCAGTATTATCCCTTATGAACTGATTATTCTAGTTTTATACGTAGCCTTCATAAATGTGTTACTTATCGGATATTCTAATAAAAATGAGGAGGGAACAGGAGAAATCTTCGAAGTACAAAAATAAAATTTTTAATTAGCATGTCTAACAGATACAGCTGAAAGTATGTTTCGAAAGATCCTCTAGAAAATATCGATCGTAGATCGTGTCAGATCTAGCTTCTTCGATCAGACTACCGAACCTAAATCGTTCATCCAACTCTGCCCGATGACGCAACGTTAGAAGACTGATCTCTGAGACGAAGAAGAGGACATCGCGAGTAAATGAGGGAAATTTCGCGAGCTCAACCCCGAAGATCGATGCAAGACGAAAGTATGACCACGCACGGGAAGTGATCGCTGGTGAAAAAAAAAAAAAAAAACGGTGAAAAGTCGATGCAGTGACCGATTTCGGGGACAGTGAGACGCGAGAAAGTTCAGTGACCATAAGGGATATTAGTGCCAACCCTGACTGAGGAACGAAAGTGTCATAGACGTTTCTCTAGCTATCGGATTGCTCGTGTACGAAAATAGTCGTAAAATATCGGGCCCTAAATGACGATCGTGCCACGCAGGAGTGACATCTTCAGAGCTGCACACTGAAACCTCCGACGATCTGGTTCTTTTCTCTGGATCATTTTCAGCAGCTCTACAAACTCGATAAGAACCAAATGGAGGACAAGGAAACGTGTACTCGTCCATGTGGACTCGAGTAAGATTGTTCAAGGTGTTCCTTTACGCTTTTCTTTTCTATTTCTTCTATCTTCACCGTCTCGATTCGAGAGAAGAATCGTTTGGCGTTGATACTCGCGAAGGAACACGAACAGACGAGTGCACGTTCCTTGGTTCTTGTTTGATTGAAAACGACCCCGATGGACCTTTCGCTGAAGAACGAAGATTCCTCCTGTTCCCTCGAGGGCCAAGCCCGTTTTCAGAGGTTGTCCGTCTTTCTGAAATACCTAACCGAGCATCGGCCTGTTGGGTATTTTCGTCAGCCGATTACGTAAAGCACCGACCACTCTGTAACGTGGCCCGCGAATATTCTCTAATCCTTTTCTATTCCCTATCGTTTCAGGACAAAATCCGCCTGCTGCAGGATGACCTGGAGTCTGAGAGAGAGCTGCGTCAGAGGGTGAGTTCTCCTTGTGATCTTTCGCTCTCTATCGAGGGATTCGCGTTGGAAAGATTTGCTGTAGAATCTATTATTCTTTTGACACTCTTTTTTTCTTTTAATCATCTCAGAGTGTTAATTACATCACTTCTGTTTTTTTCATTTGTCAGAAAGGTATTTGGTAGTTTTGGATTCCTAGCATGCTGTATGACTTAGATTTCGTGTAGTTTTAGATTCAGATTTTTCTGACGAGTTTGTTTTAACGGCGAAGAAATTCGAGCAAGATGCACGTCGAGATGGAGGAGATAAAAATATCGATACAGTGATAAACGTCAATTTCGGGACTTTATGTAATCCGGGTATTGTGAATTTTGAAACTGATACAAAAAAAGCGAGGCTGGCCTGCTCTCCACCATAGAGTGGGGAGCAGTAGGTCGAAATGTCCAGCTCTCGAGTCGCGGCTATTTTTGGGGATGCGCGCCTCTTCAGCGTACTGAAGTCGCATTCCTCTTTCGTGTTCGGCTAACATGTAACCACGTCTACTTGTTTAACTCGAGGAAAAAATTTCACGAATGACAGTGTTTCTAAGGAAGAATTCGTTTGATCGAAAAGACACATTAATTACAAATTTCTATCGATCTATAATTTTACAGAAATCATTTTTTTATTAATCGTATAAAGTAATCTTTTCTTTTTTCTTCTTTTTTTTTTTTTGATAAATAGGAACGAAATTTTGATGCTTTCTGTATTGTTTAGAAGGCAAATTTTTCATTCGTCGAAAAATTTAACGTGGTATTTAAGAGGCAATGGTAGATTGTTTAAATGACGCGTTAAATTTAAGGAGAATTCCTCCAGTTTCATTGTTCGAACAAGCTCCGAGGAAATCAAATTCATACGCAACGGTGCTCGTGATACGTGGTTTGAACCGGTGCCAGCGACGTTCTTCGTGCCTTGGAACAGCAAAAACTTGGAAATTACGATCGCATTAAACGCATATCGCCCGATAAAGTGTCCGTTTGATCATCCTGGTAAAAAAGAAACGCCCCAACGCTGCTTAGATCATGTTTCTTATTACATAATGTTGCGAATTCTCGCTGTTTCGATTGCGTTCCTTTGGCCAAATTCATCTTCTGTCCTTACAATACCCTCGTTTACGAACTGATCGAATCGATAGAAGAAACTTGCAAGTGTACATAAGTTTTTTAATTATGTTTTTCAATTAATTGGATCTTTTAATTATTCTATATTTAATTTTTTTTAAATATTTCAAATTTCATTGCCACTGTTGTCCTTCGTACTCTACACTTCTACTGATTACGTTCTTTTTTTGTTTTCAGAAATTTCTTAAATTATCACTATAATTATTTCTAATTTTATTATTATCAAATGTTCGACAATTTTCTTTTTGTAAAATTTTACAAATTTTTTTCGAATTCTTTATTACGGATCTTTTTGCCGAAAGGACATTTCTGTACGAAGAATTCGCCGGAAAGCATGGAGAACGCTGTTGTCTTCCGGTGAACGGACAGTTATGGCGATGTCGCGCGTCTCTCTTTTCTCGATAAACGCCTCGTTTGTAATATGAATAAAGCTCCCGATATAGAGCCGGTCCGTACGGAATTAGATCGTTCTATTCGCGGTCCGAAGAAACCTGACGTCAAGCTTGCACCGAGCTGTTCGCGTCGTTCCTCGAGGCCTCTTTCCAAAACAATGCCGCGCGTCTCGATTACACTCGACGTGTATCAACATGATCGCCACCGAGATGAATTCCTACCTGTAGAATATGCACCAAGTAGAATTTTATATCGTGGGAATTCTTCGTTTATCTCGTACGCTTCGTAACACTTCTTGGTAATTTCTTCTTTTTTTTTTTTTTGTGGATACAACGTACAATATTGACATGACCAAATTTTGATAGTTGTAGAAACAGAAGTGTTTGTCAGTGAATTAATTTTAAATGGAAAAAGTAGGAGGAGACAGAAAATGTTTGAATATTAATTCAGTAAATTGAACGATGCTTCGGTGAAAAATTTAATCTCCTACTCGAAATACTCCTATTTAAGACAGATTCATCGAATGAGAAAAGAACATTTTTTAATAGCACGTGGAAGATTCTAGAGCATTAAACTTTTCCAGATTGATTCACATGAAAATATTAGTGTGTGTCATTTAATGTACTCTGATTATTTCATTTAAATTGCAGATCGAACGCGAGCGCGCTGATTTAAGCGTGCAAGTCATCCAGCTGTCCGAACGTCTCGAAGAGGCGGAGGGTGGCGCCGAATCTCAAGTTAGTCTCAAAGTCAATCCTTTTAATAGCACACTGCAAGCTACTTCGGCGAATTGTTCAATTTTTCGATTAAATTTTCTCACTGCAATATTAATTATTTTTCGTTGAAATTGAACAGTTTGAGATCAACAAAAAGAGGGACACGGAACTGGCCAAGCTGCGCAAACTACTCGAAGATGTTCATCTCGAGAGCGAGGAGACCGCGCATCTTCTGCGCAAGAAGCACCAGGAGGTCGTTGTCGATTTCCAAGATCAGATCGACCAACTTTCAAAAGCACGCGCCAGGTTAGTACGATAATTCAAATTACACTTCCTCCATTTTCGACGATATTCTCTAGAAATAAATTTTTTCTGCTCACTTTTCTCTTTTCTACTATTTTTCTCATTTTATAATCATTATTCTTCCGAAGTATTCTTCATTAGTTTCATTATTACATTTGAATACACTAGTACACGATATTTTTTACACCAAGATAAGCACAAAAGTAATTACTCTAACACATCAATCATACACTACTCAAAATAGCCACGATAATCAGTTACCCGTGTTTCTTCAGCGTGTCATTCAATACAAAGATTACAACACGGACTGTCACTCTTAAAATAATTCAAACTTACCCAAAAATACGTTTCTCCACTTATTTCAAGTAACTTGTTTCTAACGACGCCACTTGCGTAACCTAATCTTAAGCACATAGTAGCAACACTTCTTCAAAGATTCTCTACTTAAACCAATCACTGTAATATTCTCCAAAAATACTTTTCCAAATTACTTTTCGAGTTTCAAATCGCGATAATCATAAATACTTCATCGAACTGGTAATTATTTAACCAAATGCACTTCGTTGCAACGTCGTCAGGCTTGCCAATTTATTCCAGCATCGAGAATTATCCAAAAATACTTTTCTAAATTACTTTTCGAGTTTCAAATCGTGACAATCATGAATACTCCATCGAACTGAAAATTATTTAACCAAATGCACTTCGTAGCAACACCGTCAGGCTTGCCAATTTATTCCAGCATCGAGAATCATCCAAAAATACTTTTCTAAATTACTTTTCGAGTTTCAAATCGCGATAATCATAAATACTTCATCGAACTGGTAATTATTTAACCAAATGCACTTCGTTGCAACGTCGTCAGGCTTGCCAACTTATTCCAGCATCGAGAATCATCCAAAAATACTTTTCTAAATTACTTTTCGAGTTTCAAATCGTGACAATCATGAATACTCCATCGAGCTGAAAATTATTTAACAAAATGCACTTCGTTGCAACGTCGTCAGGCTTGCCAACTTATTCCAGCATCGAGAATTATCCAAAAATACTTTTCTAAATTACTTTTCGAGTTTCAAATCGTAACAATCATGAATACTCCATCGAACTGAAAATTATTTAACCAAATGCACTTCGTAGCAACATCGTCAGGCTTGCCGACTTATTCCAGCACCGTGAATGATCCAAAAATACTTTTCAAAATTACTTTTCGTGTTCCAAATCGTCGCGATTACAAATATCTCCATCGAATCGGAAATCGTCTAATCAGATACATTTCGTAGCAACACCGTCAGGCTTGCCAACTTATTCCAGCACCGTGAATGATCCAAAAATACTTTTCTCGTTTCGAATGATCTCAATCGTAAATACTCCATCGAATTGGAAATCATCTAACCAGATGCATTTCGTAGCAACACCGTCAAGCTTCCCAACCCACTCCAGCACTGTTAAATCCGAAATGCGATAACATTCGTTCCGGGGGAATCCAAACACGCGTCGAAGCTAGATATGGCCGCAGGAACGTCCGAATCGAAACACCAATAAACCGTGGTTAATTATATACATCTGTAAAAATAAAATGGCGGCCTCGCGATCTCGCTCTTTGAGGTCAAAGCGAGATCTCGTCAATAAACAGCTCGCCGGAAGTTCAAATGTTCGTTGAGACTCGTCTCCGTCTCTCGTCTAATTTCTCTCGGATCGATGGACAAATGACGAGAAATGAAAAAAAAAAGTGAAGAGAAATGACAGAAAGAAGGGATAAGAAGGAGAAGTATGGATAAAACGAAGAGAAACAAGATGGAAAACACGGATGAATCACGATGCTTCGTTAATTATAGCGAGCATCGCGCGGAACGAAAGCGTATTCGAAAATTGCGGGAATTATGCTCGACTATACTGGCCACAGGCCAAACAACGGACTTACTCGCACCTGAAATACGCGTAGACCCGTTCCCCCGGCACTTCTAAACATAACCCGCGTCCTTTTCGACGTCCCGGCGCCCCGACGCGCGTTACCGCCCGTTACAAGGACGCCTCCGTTTCGAAAATTCACCGAGCTGTCATCGAGACGCCGTCTATTATCTTCTGTCGTTCATGTTTGTGTTCGACCATTTTCTAAGTTTGTTTCCACCTTGTCGTTGGGTAAGAATGCCGGTTAATGGACGGTTGTATAGGTTGGCGAGACGATTTCTGGGATTGTATTTGCGTAGTTAAATGTTGTGAGAAAATGATGGACTCTATGGATGCTGATTTCGGAGAATATTGTAGAATTTGAAGGAGAATCGCCGTCACGAGATGCATTATTGAGATGATTAGGATTTTCTGAGACTTCAAGATCATCCTTGCGATAGGGTTGCAAATTTTGAGACAGTGTTGATATTAATTCGATCATATTGAAAGATGATGTTGATTAATTGGAAGAAAGAATAACGTTGAAATATTAATTTTCTAACAAAAACAACAGTACCACATGTTAACAATAAATCAATTGCATTTCCTTATAAATTTCAGTAGCACAATTCGAACACGTTTGAGCACACTTTTCACTCATGTTTAGTCTTAAAATATATCATTAGATATCATAAAAGAACGCAAATAGAATTTTATTTAAAATTCAGGATAGGCTGTTAGAATGAATTCTTAATGAAATCAATTCCTGCGCATTTTATGAAGGAACAAAATGTAATAAGAGACTGCAACTAACGTAAACAATTCTCTTTCTCGAATCTTACCAATTAAAGAGTTTCCTCGTAATATCGAGAAGAGCGATTTTCCCCGCTGAATAAACAAACAAACGGAATGCAAATTAGAGGAAGAAGTAGAATCATCTTATTTCGAGGGTATCCCTCTAGCAATGGCGCGCACAAGAGGAATATCTGATCAGGAATCCAGTTTGAAATCGGAACCCAACGGGATTCCATTCTAAATATGCTTTTCAGCGAAAGCAATTACGACATTTATACGTCAACGGTGTCGCGGCGAAGCAACAGCTAATTGCCTGTTAATATTTCAAGCAGAGAAATAGAACGTTCAAGCCGCCATTAGTGGCGCCCTGAAATGATCAAAGCCAATTTTCTGCTAACTTAAACCTTCCAATTCATCGACTTCCGTTACAAATTTCCAAAGAAAAACAAGAAATTGCACGTTTCGTCTGAAGCTTCTTTCTTCTTTTCCTTTTTCTTCTAGCAAATCTCGGTCAAGTAGATCTGAAGAAGAAATGGGGAAAAAAGTAGCAGTGATAAATAGTGGCGTGAAAAGTTTCCACCTGTTGGTAAAAGGAAAACGTTTAAAACGCTTTTTAAAATAGCCAAACGCCATATTTCAAGCTGCCTTTCGGCGCACTCTTTATTACATAGCCTCCATTATCTTCCTGTTATTCGCTCGTTCTCGCTTAATCTTCTCTTTTCTCTTCAGTTTCTTCCACGTTGTATACGACCTTCTTCTCGCTATTCACTTTAAGAAACATCGTTCTTTCTTTCTTCACTCTGTTTATGCATTTTTTTCAACTTTCTCGCTTCTTTTTATTTCTTCAGTGTTCGTACGCTATGCCTTCGATTTTCTTTGAATCCTGTAACCTAATTTCCCAACTAGTTCCCCAACAGACTATTTCCTTCTTTTTTCCATTATTTTCTCTCGTAACATCAGCTCTTCGTCTTTCTCTTTAATCTTTTTATCAAACTTCTAAATCTTGCCTCTTAAAAGTCCCAGTGATGATAATGTTGAAAATTTGTAAATGTTACATTTTCCACTCGTATCACCTGGCTTGTATCTCCAATTCTCTATTGCCCCTGTATCTACTGTCTCCTCTTGCATCTCTGATTCTCAATTGTAACTGCTTCCAATATCTCTAATTCTGAATTGTACTTGGCTCCATATCTATTATTTAACTCTTGTATCTCTAATTCTCAATTGCAATTGCCTCCATGTCTACTGTTTCCTCTTGCATCTCTAATTCTCAATTGTAATTACTTCCAATATCTCTAATTCTCAATTATAATTGGCTTCGTATCTATTATTTAGCTCTTGCACCTCTAATTCTCAATTTTAGTTGCCTCTATATCTACCATTTACTTTTGCATCCCTGATTCTCAATTGTAATTGCTCCCAATATCTCTAATTCTCAATTTTAATCGCCTCCATATCTACCATTTACTCTTGCACCTCTGAATCTCAAATTTAATCGCCTTCATATCTACCACTTGCTCTTCCATCTCCAAGTCTCCATTATTCCCTCCCAAAAATCCCTCAACCTTTCATCCCTGCCCCAATTCTCTTCTCGTATCATTCTCTCCTCCTCATTTTCAATTCCTCCGTCTCCTCTGTCTTCTTTTTCCCCAATCTCGAAATCTTCCCTCTCAGAGCATTCCTCAGTCTCTTATTACGACCTCCTGTTCACTCTCTTATTCTTCTACTCTCTCTCTCTCTCTCACTCTCACTCTCCGCGATTCCTCCACCAGCGTTGGCGAAACTTTCGCAACTCTCCCCCTTGCGACTTTCTTTCCCTCCTTCTCCCCCTGATTTCCCTCTTTCTCCCACCTTGTTCGTCTCTCGTTTTTATTCTACCGCTGGTTCCCCCCCGCGGGACGCTTTGCTCTCGCGCGGCAGCAACTCGGCTTATGACTATTTTTAACCGTGCGAGTCGCGCGGCAATCCTCAACCCCGCGTTGCCGCGCCATATTAGTACAGGCGACCAGCCCGGATCCCCACTATCCTCGGAATCGGCCGACACCTTACACCCTCTCTATGTGTTACGTGTAGGTGGACCGCTGATACCAACACCGTTCCACGCTCTCTTTATCTACGTTTCTCGATTTCGTTTGTACAGGTTGTCTGTGAACCGATACAGAGAGGGACGAATCTAGGTGAAAAAATAAGTCGAGAATGTGGAGTGAGATTTTTTCGTACGGAGCTCCCTTATCGAATAAATCGATTTTCAAGTTTCTTGGGGGTGTGTGTACTTATGCTACTGTTTTGAATGCAAAAATAATTTTCTATTTCTCCTTTAACCCTTTAACGCTCGTGTAAGACACGTGCACGATCGATACTCCAAAAGGTGCAATCTTTCAAAATTATTTTCTTTCACTTTTCATATTACGCTATCCTTTCTAGCTTATGCTAAAAATCGAAGTCACAGCGTTATGAGTAAATGGGAAACTTATTTCTATACGTGTAGGAAATTTTGATCATTTTTGGCACATTAATTTGAGAAAGATTTTAGCGTTGAAGGATCAAGAGACTCTTCTCTTCTTATCAGAGACTTTACGGTGCTCTACATATAAGTAAAAATGAACGGTTGTCAAGTCTGAGGTGACGGGCGCGTTTACAACTCTGTGAACGTTTTTCCAGAAGAAATAATCTTCTCTTTCGTATTCTTATTATGGTACGCAAAAGATTTCACGTGATTTCATAAGTAAAGATCTATCTTTTTCAGTTAAATGCAGGGATCTTGGCGACCATTGCGATTGATCCTTACTTTCGTTTCACAGTTTATCCCTCGCTGTCTAACGTGAGAACTCAAGTAGTAGTACAGGTAGTTTGCACCGATATTTGTCAGACGTGCATTACCGCTCAAAAATATAATCGCATCAGTTGAAATGCAGTAAAATTGACAGTAACTGAAGGGAAAAAATTAAATAAGCGAGAATGATAAGCTTCACTTCCGTCGAGTTAAACAGTCGACTTAAGTGAAACGAATTTTTGCAAATTAAATTACATTTCTTCGTAAAGTTAACAGATTTAATGGCAATTAAAAGAAAAAGAACAACAGAAGGTTTCGAATAATATAATTGGAATAGTTAAATATGGTATTGCTGTTGAGAAGGATTATGGAATAAAGGTTTAGAGTAAATCTTCAAAAAACTGAAAAATTAATTTCTACTTAAGGGACGACGAAAAAGCAATAATACTACTTTCTCCTATAAATTATTTACAAAAATCTTTCACAGGGAAGAATTTTCCGCTTTTTTTTTAAATTAGCTTCTTAAATGTGAGACAGTCTTCTCCTGTTTATTCTGGATTTAACGGTAATCGATCAGGAGACGTTGATATTTTAGTCCTGTGCTTAAAATGACCGGTGATTAATGATTCAGGTAAATAGGCGAGACAGTCTGGTTAAATCGTCTTTGTGAAATGCAGCGACTTTGAACGATGTTGTTCTTAGACATTGTTTAGGGGGGAACGTTTCCAGCTGCTGTTGTACTTGGCACTGTTGTAAGGTGCATGGCGATTGATGATGGCAATTTGTGGAATTCTGTTGGATTCTTGGTGGTCTGGAATGATTTAAGTGTAGGAGAAAGTTTGCAGAAAGTGAGGGGCAAGCGTTCAGATCGTTGATGGATGTAACGGTAAAATGCTTTGTGCAATTGATGAAGAATTAAAGAAGCAATTAAAACAGATAACGAAAAATGTGTAAAAGAAATTATTCCAATTGTCGGTATCGAAATCTTATTCATTTTGATTCGATGATAGTATGAAAAATTGTTGCCTTGAAATTTTATTGTTAGAAAATACAAAGAATTTATATTTGCTGATTCGAAGAGGAATTTTCCTAGAAACGACAGGAACCCTCTTAACACTCAATTGGGGCTGTTTGCAGGGCTGACAAGGAAAAATCGAAGTTCCAACAAGAGGTGTACGAGCTCCTCGCTCAGCTCGACAATGTCACCAAAGAAAAGTTGATGTCGATCAAGACTGTGGAGAAGCTCGAAGTGCACGTAGCCGAGCTTAACGTGAAAATTGAAGAACTGAACCGCACCATCGTCGACATCACCAGCCACAAAACCAGGCTCTCCCAGGAAAATATCGAGCTGACAAAGGAAGTGCAGGACTTGAAGGTAAATAGCTACAAATCCCTTGTAATTTAGTACCTACTCGTAGCAACCTAAATATGTCATTTTCTGTATAAATGAAAAGAAATTTCCGAAATTGAAAATACACTACCAGCCAAAAGTTTCGAATCACCTCCCACTTTTCATCGGTATTAAATCTGTTGCTGATTTTTTATAGATTTGAAGTTTATCCCAATTCTACATTTATCAATTTATCTCATACCAATTGATTCGAACGATGAAGAATTCTCAAAGTCGCTGACTTTCTTCTGGAAATTTTTCTGTAAATTGCAATTCTCGCTGATTCGAAACTTTTGGCCTATTTAATGTAACATTGTATCTATTTTAATTTTGGTACTTTAATAACTTGTTTCGTGCGCATAAATCAGATCGATAGATCTTACAGTCAGTTGCAACAGTTTACCTAATGTCTGCATCGACAAATTGTAAAGCATCGGAGATAAATAAAAGAGGGTTGGAGATAAATGGAAAGAATGAAAAATTTGTGTGTAAATATCGTAGGTCAGCATCGAGAACGTTGTTTACCTGAAGACCCAGCTCGTTGGTCAGCTCGATGATGCTCGCCGTCGTCTCGAGGATGAGGATCGTCGTCGTTCCCTGGTCGAAGCCTCCTTACATCAGGTACACTTTATTTTAATCTTCTGTAACATTTGAATTCTTTCGGTAACTAGGAAAAAGTATTACCTTTATTTTATTATTTATATATAGCGTCTAATAATAATACCCCTAATCTTTTTGCAAAATAATCAGTTTTGTACAGTGCATATATTCAAAACTGAGTAAATTTAAAAATATTAGGTGCAGTATTTGATTATTAAATGCTCGATAATATTAAATCCAATTATATTTACCAAAACGAGGAATTGGTAATTTATGTAATAATTATCGCCAGGTCGAGACGGAATTGGAATCCGTACGCATTCAATTGGAAGAAGAATCTGAAGCACGTTTGGACATTGAACGTCAATTGGTCAAGGCCAACGGTGAAGTACAAGTCTGGAGATCGAAGTACGAGACCGAAGCTAATGCTCGCGCTGAAGAGGTGATTTAAAATGAAAAACTGCAATCTCCGTAAAATTAAAAAGGATTATTACTCGACATGTTGTAGTTAACAATGAAATTATTTGAAAATAACTAATTTCATCATTAATCTTTAATCGACGTTGCTGTTAGAAGAAAACTGGACACAATCTGTACAGCTTCCAATGAAACTATTTCAAAATAATTAATTTCATTTTTAATCTCTGGTTATATATGACGTAAAACTTTGATCAACTTTGCTGTTATTTGAATGAAATATTGATTGAATTTTCCAGGTGGAGGAGCTGCGCCGCAAGTACGGTGCTCGCATCCAGGAACAGGAAGAGCAAATTGAAACCTTGCTCGTGAAGATCAACAACCTCGAGAAACAGAAATCTCGCCTCCAATCTGAGGTGGAAGTTTTGATCATCGACTTGGAGAAGGTACGATTCCAGAACTTGGACAATTCTAACTTCCTTCCTTCTTTAAAGCGCCTCCAACTACCTCACTGCGTTACTTCTTTAAATTCGATTATTCTCTATGGTTCGTTAACGTTTGTCTGTTTCACCAATTATTCTAAGCGGTCGGTTATTCCAATTTCAATATTTAGAGAAATTGTTCTATAAAAATGAATTTTTAAAATTGAAATAAAAGAAATAACGAATAATGTTATTCTAAACGAATCTAGTAAAAATTTACAAATTGTAACTCGTTCAAAGTATAATAATTTCATGAAAATTCTCGATGTTACATATTCGTGTGTTGTTTAATCGAATTTTCAGGCCAACGGAACAGCTCGGGAACTGCAAAAGCGTGTCGAACAACTGGAGAAGATCAATGTCGAGCTCAAGGCTCGTTTAGAGGAGAGCATGGCGATGTACGAGCAAAGCCAACGCGATCTCCGCAACAAGCAACAGGAACTCCAACGTACCAATGCCGAACTTGACAAAACTCGCGAGCTGAAGGACCAACTTGCTCGTGAGAACAAGAAATTAGGAGGTGAGCGATTATAAGAATCACTCAATGCTAGGCGAAAGATCGAAATTTTTGCGAATGATGTGTAAAAATAATTTTACGTTAATTATTGCCCAATTCTTTGCAGACGATCTGAACGACGCCAAGAACCAGCTGTCCGACATGAACCGCAGACTCCATGAATTGGAACTTGAACTCCGTCGCCTGGAGAACGAGCGTGAGGAACTCGCTGCCGCCTACAAAGAGGCTGAAGCAGTAAGTGAACGCATATTTCATATTTACTCAAATATTTCTATTTATTTACAAAATATTCTCTACTAAAAAATATTAAAAAATCGTAAACAAGTTTTCTTCGCATGTTGCGATATTCAATTGCCTTTTCTAAAAAGATTGTAAACAATTTTCTTTGTACGATACGATTTTAAAAAGTATTCGTTCTTTTCAACCCTTTGTCATTTAACCTCTGTGCTGAAATTTCTACCAAATTTCTAATTTTCTCAAAATCTCTACATTTTCTTCGCAGGAAGCCATGTTAAAAAGCATCAATTTCTCATCTTCTCAAAAGTTCTCGTTTTCTACTCATTTTTTTTAACCCTTTGTCATTTTACCTCTGTGCTGAAATTTCTACCAAATTTCTCGTTCTCTTGGAAGCTCTAAGTTTGATCTATCGGAGCAATTATTAAAAACTAACAATTGATTGCAGGGACGCAAGATTGAGGAACAACGCGCGCAGAGATTGTCCGCCGAATTGACCCAGCTTCGTCACGACTACGAACGCCGCCTGACCGAGAAGGATGAAGAAATCGAAATCATTCGGTAAGTAGCTCGATGACTTCTTATCGTTTTCTTGATTTTCTTCGTTTTTCCAATGGTACAATTTTTTCGTACTTTATCGTACCTTATCGCGAAAATAGTTTCCAGGTGATACACTTAACTCAACGATCTTTCCTATAAATTTTCTCCGATTAATTGTTCTTATTTTCGAAATTGTCGACGGACAATTATTGAAAAATTTATTTTCACTTCCATATCTTGATCGATAAACAGTACAGAGATATTGACTGTTATACCAGTAACTGATATGAAGTAAAACATGCATAAATCTGCGGTAGCTAAAATTAAGTGAGAAGTTGAATCAATATCTTGCCAGACTACGGTTATTTCTATCCAATGAAATCGAATATTCTCTCATGTTGAATAAATCAAAATCTTCCAACGTCTTTGACAAAGTGCTTCTAAATATACTCTCTTCGAGCTAACAAACAAACACGAAATATCAGAGATTCGTTTATCATAGGAAAGAAACAATTGTACGAAATTAACCCTTTGTCTTACGAATTTTTAATCGCTGCGTATATCAGCCTCGACTATTCACTATGTCAATAGAGCATAAAATAAAAGAAATAAAAATCTTTTATGCAACTTATGCTTTCTAACGGTCAGATGTAAATTTAAGAACGAAAATTTTTCATTTTATTAATTTAAATATTACAGCACATTTAAATTTATCGATTAAATTTTAATTCGGATGGAAAAAGCGGATGTTGGGGATAAAGTGCAAATCGATTAAAAATAGAATTCTCCTGTTGTCACGTGTGGACTCGTTATTACAAGGCAAAGGGCTAACTCGAAGTTACGTTGTTTAAACAAAAGAAGCTTGCAAGAAATATTCACGTGCAAAAAACTAAACACATATTTTCAAGCCTTTTTGTAATACGAAAAATAATACTATTTGTTGCCTTCTAACATTGCACGACCCACACTAGACGATCCTTTAACGTTCGTTCAAGTTACACAACCGGCACAGAAAATTCACAACCTAACACTCCGCACTTAGAATAAACGCAAGTGTGAAAAGAAAGTGTCTCGAAGTGAGTTCGAACGAATTTCTAACTAATTAGCCATGATCTGTGATGCAATCGACGTTATTTCCGGTACAACCACCGTACGCGACTCTGATCTATAAATAGTACAGACACGGTTAATTTTATCATCGATCAGACGCATCGATTAATCATCCAAGGTGTCTTCCGTGTGGTTCGACTAAGATTCAAGGGAATATCCTCTAGTGATCTAATTATTTATACGTATATACGCGAGTGTGTATAGCGAAAAATGAAAATCGAGTGCCAAGATCGAATCGTCGTCGATGATCGAAAACGACGATTATTTTTCTTGGCTCGAGTCCCTTCGATACGCGATGCCAAACGCTCGATATATCGATGGTATCACTGTGAATGGAGTTCACAGAGAGCAGGTACATCGAGAGGGACGAAGAATACGTTCGAGTATGACGAAGAAGATAATTATGGTACATTACTCTATCTGAAGAGATCTAAAGAAAAATCGTCATAAATGTGGGAGGAAAAATTGTGTAACGCGAAGAAGGAGGAAATATTTGTTTATGAAACAAAATAGGACGATGGCGATGAAGATACTTGTTTCGAAGTTTATGAGAAATGAAGAAACTTTTAATTGAACACCTCGCGATTCGACGAAGAATAAAATGACAATATCGACGGAGGAAGAGAGTGTTAGTCGATGTTGAATAATTATTGCATAAAAAATTGGACCGATATAATAGAAGGAATGCAAATGCAGTAATAATCGTACAGCTATGAAGGACGTTTAACTCGAGGAAGAATAAAAAAACACTAAGTATGACAATTACAAGAAGAATTAAAAATTTGGTGTCGCTGTATTTAAAGAAATTACCAAACGCACAGCAAGTGCACTTTTAATTTGTTTAAAAATTTGATTACGAACAATTAAATTCGCCGGAGAAAATGTCGCTTCAGTCACCAGACGAGTAATTCCAATGAAATAATAAAGTTGTTATCGAAGAAACGTTTCGGTGAAAAATCTCACGCCTCGTTTGCCAAGCGGGCGGATTTTCGGTGAAATCTCGAAAAGAGTTATTACGTTCCGTGTGATTAATGGAGCTGCGTAACGCATATGCGCGAGCCAGTGCGCAATCCGACTATTAATAAACGTCGTTCAACACCGATCAGTCACGATCCAATTATTAGCCGGGAGGTGCTGATTGGCCGTCCTCAATGTGGCAATCGTAGGGAAAAGCTACAAAAGATACCAGCGCGTTCGATCGGCCCAATTTTTCCCGGCTGTTTCGTTAGAAGCGTCACACCGCCGTTCCATCCGACTATGAGAGACTCGTGAGTAAAATTAGCGAAATTTTCTTCCTCGTAGAGAAATTTCGAAACGTACGAAACCCTGTATCTAACATCTTCAACCCCGACCAACAAACTCCGTATGAAATACAACCTTCGGTCCTTTCTATTCAAGGTAGATGTTGGATGAAACATTAACAATCCCCAGACAAATACTCGAAAAAAAAAAATACACGATATTTGCGAAAGAGCTGATTAACAGGAAGGTAAGCAGTATCCTCGAACGAAAGAATAGGTACTTTCACCGGCGCGGAGTGTGACCGACGAAAAAATAGAACGAGGAAGAAAGGAAACGATCTCTTGGAACGTCCAAATCGAACTTTCTACTGCTCGCTTTTGAAGAAACTTTTGAAAACACTGTCTCTAGAAGCATCAGCGATACACGGGAGCTAAGTGAAGAAAGTCCGAAGTGACCTAATCTGAGAAAGCAGAACTTGGAAACTTTGTCAAAAGTAACAAAGAAATTCTTAAGGAAGAAGAAGAAGTAACGTCTTCCGTAACTCCGTTCGACATAACTCCTCCATCAAACCGAACCAAACACTGTAAAACAGAAGAGAGAGAAATTTCGAAATCTCCACTCGACGAATCGATCCGAAGAAACACACGGTAGAGAAAAATGGCGGGCTACCTGCCGCCGATGTACGTACCGCTAGAACCAAGATGGAAGCACTGGCCTACGTACATCTACGACCGGAACTACAGCTACGGTATCAACTTCTACCAGCCAATGCTCGAGTATATCGATCGTCAAGGTCGATCGAATTCGTTGGCCAGCGAGTATCGTAGACTAAGAATATCAGAACCGCCGGAATTGCCCTGGACAGACGGCAGACTTCTGTGGGAGGACAAACCGGTGGAACCGTACTCGAGACGCGAGCTGATCAAACGGGCTGTCGACGCTGAGGACGAGGCTAGGGATCATCTGTCACATTTTAAGGTACGAGGAGAGAGTGAAAGCTGGTCCTGAACCGTGGAAAACCGGTCGATTCGCGCGGTTAGGCGCCTCCGCGACTGCCTGACCTTTTCGTTCGCTAAATTTGGCGCCGCGGAAGGGACTGCTCCACCTCGAACCAGACTTTGTTCGACGCCGGATGCCTCGCGTGGCTGTTGGCGTTTCTCAAGCGCATCTCTGTCAATCGTATTGACGTAGGCGCGAATTCCTCGGGGAGGAAAGTCATGGTCGCTACGGGGGAATTCTGGGTGATCCGGGCGGGGTTTGTATTTTTGGGTAAATAGGATTCGAGGTTTGAATGTTGAGAAGGTGTTCGGTGGTAGGTTTTTTGGGGGTTTTTAGAGTATTTTGAGGAGGGTCAGGATTAAATAGAAGAGTTCTGGAAGAATGTTGGTTGTTTCGAAGGTAGAAGATGAAGAATTAGTCTAAAGGGTTTAATGTTGAATATAGATTGCGAAAGTATTGGGAAGAAAATTAATTTAAGTGTTAATTGAACAGGGGAAGTTTATTGTAGGAACAGAATTAAAGCGTTTCTTTAAATATTCATACATTTAACAATTCTTACGATAGCTTGAATATTGCTTCTCTTAGAATATAATTGAAGTATGTGGAGTACTGATCCTTATATCGATATTATAAAGTAGAAATTTAAAAAAATTTTTCTTATATTAATACTATATAGTAAAATTTTTCCAG
>NW_017100168.1:465938-470529 GCF_001263275.1 Habropoda laboriosa
TATTATAAAGTAGACTTCTTTTAGAATTTTGTTCGTTCTATGGGTGTTATAACGCGGAAATTTTTTTGAACAAAGAATTAAACTACTGTCCAATTTGCGATCTATAAATTGTTCTATACAGGAAGGAAGTGAATTGCGCGTTCAAAAGGAGAAGTGAAACGCAATTGAAAATATGACGCCTGTCATATCGAAGCGTAGAGTTATATCGCTCGAATTTCACAAGAGGTTTTAATATAACTGTTTGAAAACAAAGTTGAGCATCTTGTGCGTTGTGCAACGCATTTTCGATAGTTCTATTTAAATCGACAGACCTTTTTGTTTTTAAAAAGTGTTCAATCCCTGTGAGATAAATTATTCGTACAAGATTCATTGTTCTCGATGCGAGTACAATGTTTGACCTATGTATTTCGAACGCGTAACTTCAAGGCTGTAAAATATAGTCGAATCGAACAAGTTGGCATTCCTTTCCATAACAAACAACGTTATTGTTTATGCAACATTCGTGCTACAAGTTAAAATTAAACCCCGATTTAATCCACTTGTTTGATAATATCGGAGCTTGTTTTAATCGATACTTCGAGTGACTAACAAAAGCATCGACGTTCTTCTGCATTGGTAAAACTTGAAGATATAAAAAAGAAGAAAATATAGGTTCGATAAGGGATAGTTTATTATTAGCGACACGCAGTCGCTTCTTCGTCATCTTATATTTTCAGTATATAAAATCGACGTTATCCTTCTACCGGAGTACTCGCACTCGTTAAATACTTTTTCATTCAAAACTGACATTTATGGCCAAAATTGGCACTGATAAATATTTCTATTTGAACAGACAAGGAAGAGGTCTTTATTGGTGAAAATTCTGAATATTTAATATTCATTGGCAAAAATATTTGTCGCTTGATTATTCGAGAATGCAAATGACAGGGAAAATTTTGAAAACTGCATCCCGAAATATTCGATACAAACACACTGCCAGAAATGTCAAACCGAACCTACGCGTTTTGGCTTAACAATTGACAAAAGCTTGACTCCGTCGACTCGGTATATGTATTTCGTAATTTCTCTTGAAAAACCACACAATACCTTTACTTAGTCTTAACACGTATACGACAATTTTCTACAATTACTTTTTGACCAAGGAAAAATTACAAGTATGCTTTCAAAATTTCTTCGCGAATAATATTGAACATTTCTAATACAATACTCCGTCGCCATAGACAAAAAATAGTAACCACAATCAAAAATTGAAACGTACACCCAAAATTGAAGAGAGTATAAAAGTAACGCGAACGTAATTTTTTTTCTCAAATTCGGAAAACTTATTGTGACGCAAGACATGCTAAATTCAATTTTCACGCGGAAGGACCACCCAGAATACAGGTGAACCGTACTCTACGCCACGTACAGCAAAATTCGTTGGAATCGTGACGCCCCACTGTCACCGAATCTTAATTTAACGCGATCTCACTCGAGCATTAGCATCGGTGGAAAGTCTCCAACGGTTAGATCGAGAAAGCGGGAATCCCTAAAACGCTATTTGTTATTAATACCACAGCGACCGTGTTCTCCCTCCACCGTCGTCCACCAGAATCGAAGCTGTGTCGCGGAAGGAACTCTAATAAAAATATCGCCGCGGAAACGTAGGCAGGTTTGGCAGTCCCCGTTCGATCGTTCTCATCGTGGAAAACGAAAACGAATTCGCACGGATCGAGACCGGGTTACACGAACTTGGCTGCCAACTCTTGCCTAGTCCATTGCGGCGCGTATGTACACATTTGAAAATCCATCTCTGGTGTCCCGGGGGCCGGGAACCGCTAGCAGCCCGCTCAGATTGGCAGTCGTCCTCGAGTCTCTAGAGAGAGTTGATCGAGAGTGTGCTGAGTGTCGGTCACTTTCGAATTCTGGACCGCTGCGGCTAAGTTTAGGCTCAGACCAGCCAGTTAAACCAGTAGAGAACGAGGCGTACCAAAGTGTCTTATTCGTGAAAACCACATTCAGCCATCTCTCTCTCTCTCTCTCTCTCTATCTCTTTCGTTCGTCTGTTCTATCGAGGTGGTCGGTGTAATCGCGAAACGATCGAAGATTTAAACCCGAAGAGGAGTGACTGATTTGAACCCTTTCACCTGTCCAAAGATCGCCAATCGCTCAGACTTCAGCTTGTCGAAGACCGCGCAGGCCAGCCACGTGACCAGAGAAGTGTTTCCGCGTAGCTTTGAAGAGAACAGGTTGAAACCCTTACCCTTGCTAGTGAAAAGCGCGTACGCTCGAAAAGAAGCCGAACAGATCCATCGTGAGATAGCGAATATCAACATGCAGTCGTTGAAAGATATACAAAACATGTCCGAGATACAGAGTGCGTTCGATCACGGTAAAAGTCTTCGCGGGAAATCGGCGAAAGCGATAGAGTTCCACCTGAGGGCCGAGGCGTTGAAGAATTTGAGCAAAAGTCAAGAGTTGGCCGATATAAGGAAGTATCAGAGGGAGAACGCCTCGTGTGTTAATACGGTGTGGGACAATAGGGAGCATCTGAGGCTGATGGAGGAGAGAACGAGAAATCTGTTGGACGAGGACGCGATAACAGCGCCTTTGAACAGCCTGAGCAGGGAGCTGAGAGGATTCGAGGAGAAGTCGAGCAACTACTTCCTGGACAAGAGGTATCGACACCCGAGACTCCTGAGACCCAGACGATTGTACGGATGCCTGGGAATCAGGCCCGCTTAGAAGGATGGACGTTTTCATGATTTGGTAGATTTTATTTGATCGGTAGCAGCGAGGGTAAGATTA
Organism: Habropoda laboriosa; assembly: GCF_001263275.1. Taxonomy (NCBI): domain Eukaryota; kingdom Metazoa; phylum Arthropoda; class Insecta; order Hymenoptera; family Apidae; genus Habropoda; species Habropoda laboriosa. Next base: position 468,726 of record NW_017100168.1, read on the forward strand.
ATGCGACACGGACACGATGAAGAGGGAGTAAAACGATCGACGAGAATTCCGTTGGACTGTCGTTTGATCTTCGGGGCTTATCAATCGTAGATTAGGCGATTTTTAGATGTATATTGTAGTAGACACTTGTTATGGAATATTGTACAATTTTTTTTTTTTCGTTGTATTTTTCTTTCTCGACAAATTTTCTAACTTTTTTTTTTCGATAGAATAGACACACTTGTCTTTAGGTGTACTTCTTTTATTTATTTTTTTTTTAGTACGATACAACGATGATTATTTTTTAGGAACGTCAAAGAACCGAAGAACGTTGAAACATGTACATGCATCTTCCTCGTTTACATAAATACACACTTTCCACTTGTGGTAACGTGAATGATATTATTCCGCTGACTTGTATCCAGGTTGCTGAGAACTAACAAATTTATCGCATCGAAACCATCCAATTATCTAACCTATGGCTAAGCACGACGAATCTATATAGAAGTCTCGGTAATATCTAACACACCTCGTGTCGCTAACTAAATATGCTAACGGCGTACCCTTGAGAATGTTCACCAACAAACGAAGAATCTTCTTGCAAGTGTTTAAGATGGTTTTTGTGATAATAAAAATGGAAAGGTATGACGCCTTTTTTTTTAAACGATCCAAAGTCTTGCTGTTCCGTCACCTGGAAAACACACACAATAATCCGGTTGTGAGACCTTATTAAAAAAAAAAAAAAACAAATTGACTCGATTGGGGTATCGGTAATTTTCATATTGAAACGAAATAAATTAGCAAGCAGACCAGTATCGAGATCGAGCAGCTGAACGCACGCGTGGTCGAGGCAGAGACGAAGCTGAAGACCGAGGTGCAGCGTATCAAGAAGAAGCTGCAGATCCAGATCACCGAGCTGGAATTGTCCCTGGACGTTGCCAACAAGAACAACATCGATCTGCAGAAGACGATCAAGAAGCAGTCGCTCACTTTGACCGTAAGTGGATGATATACTATGTATCGATAATTGTCAACACTTTGATTTTTTGGTCAATTTTTAGAATGGATTGTGAGGAAGTTTAATTCGTTTTAGAGAAGATTTGGGGAGTGGATGCTTAAGTTTAGAGAACTGTGAATAGTAAAAATTAGTAATGTGAATTTTGGGAAGTAAGTTTGTCACGTTTATTGAGTAATATTGAAAGGAGAAAATTTGGGAAGTGGACATTTAAATGTTCTTATTCGTCAAAAATAAAAATATTGAGAATTGTGAACAATAAAAATTAGTGGAGTGAATTTTGGGAAGTAAGTTTGTCACGTCTGTCGAGTAATATTGGAAAGAGAAAATTTGGGAAGTGGACATTTAAATGTTCTTATTCGTCAAAAATAAAAATATAGAGAATTGCGAATAGTGAAAATTAGTGGAGTGAATTTTGGGAAGTAAGTTTGTCACGTTTATTGAGTAATATTAAAAAGAGAAAATTTGGGAAGTGGACATTTAAATGTTCTCGTTCGTCAAAAATAAAAATATAGAGAATTGCGAATAGTGAAAATTAGTGGCATGAATTTTGGGAAGTAAGTTTGTCACGTTTATTGAGTAATATTGAAAAGAGAAAATTTGAGAAGTGGACATTTAAATGTTCTTATTCGTCAAAAATAAAAATATAAAGAATTGCGAATAGTAAAAATCATTAACCTGAATTTTGGAATATAAATATTTGTAAAATGAAACAAGAAGGAGAAATATTATTTTCCATTTCTTTGCTTCGAAACTTCCCTCTACACAGTGTCTAAAAAACGAACACAGAAATAGAATAATTAAATTTTA
>NW_017100168.1:470589-481405 GCF_001263275.1 Habropoda laboriosa
CGTTCCCCTTCACGGAGATATATGACAAACGAAAAAAATAGATTCTGTTATCTCCACTTTCTAATATTACCCGCCATTCGTGAAGATATAAATTCGACTGAAAAAAATAGATCTGCTAATGCGAGAACGATGACAACTAATCGTACGATACTATATTTAGTAAAGTCTCTGCTGATTCAATAAGTAAAATCGTCGGCTACGGGTAACCGCCCTTGCAGAAATTTAACCGCCACCCAAACATGGCTGACGTAGCATTCGAAGTGTTAACAGAAGTTGACAGGTATTTGGCAAGGAATTTTGTAATGTAAATGTGGCGGTATCGTTTTGCAGGAACTCCAAGCCCATTATGACGAGGTTCAACGCCAGCTTCAGGTAACCCTAGACCAACTGGGCATCAGTCAACGACGTCTGCAATCGTTGACGGCCGAGCTCGAGGAAGTGCGCGGCAATTACGAATCTGTAAGCCTTAAACTTTTATTAATTTAGTTATTCGTTCGGTGTTTTGTTGAAAAATAATTTATATCTTGTATCAGTAGGGATAAAGAGTAGAAACGTATATTACGGTAGTGCACACATAAGTGGGGAGGTGACTTCTGCGAATTTAACTAAACAAAAGGGAGGAGATGTGTCCGAGTGGAATACCGATGTACCAAAAGTGAGTTGTTCACATTCAGGAGTCGATATCGAATTACTTTGTTTCACTCGGCACGCTCGAACTCCACTCCGATGTCCCATTTCCAAGAATTGCTGGGGATAGCGACGGACGCTTAAGTGTGCAAAAATGCGGACGCTTATGTGTGCACTACTGTATTTAAGACACCCTGTAAATTGGTGTACAGTAGTGCATTTTGTATGGAAATTTCGATCGATATTTCAAACACACGTTTAAATTTGGGGGAAAAATTGAAACGTCTTCTAGTTGGACAACTTTTTTCTTTTTTTTTTTTTAGCAGATTCGTTGTTATGAAATTTTTTGGAGTTTTCATTGAAATATTTTGCACTTTTGAAATGGAAATTCGTCGAAAATTAATTTGGAAAATTTTGAGATAGATCAGAAATGATCTATTTTTTATTTTAGTCGTAGAAATAAGATAGACGCGTTGGAAATATGCAAATATTCCTTGAAAGGCGTGTAGAATAGGAGAATATATGTAGAAACGAAATGGGTTTCCGTTCAATAGCCTTCGACGGCCAATTGGTTTTAGACACGCTATAAATACGCTGAACCGTAGCACAGTGCTTCAAATATGAAGTTTCTCGTAGTGAGTGAATAAAACGTTCCTTCTTAGACTTCGTATATTATAATTATTAAAAATACGAAACGCCTTAGAATGTTGCAAATTTTCTTAATTCAATAATAGTTACTGTACCACGTTTCAACTTCTTCGTCCGTTTTCACCTATTCTCCCAATTTCAAAGTCAAACAAAATTCCTCGAAAAAATATATCCTTCCAGCAAATATTTTTCACGATAAAATTGTAACTCTTATTTCTCAAATTCCAAATTTTCCTGATTCTACAAATTTAACGTCTAACTTCTTCACCCCTCTTCAACGTCGAACAAAATTCCTGAAAAAGAAAAAAGAAGATTCTTCCACCTCGTTCATATTTTTCACCGAATGAAATTTCACTTTTAATTAAACTTCCATCCACCGACGACAGCATGTAAATTCTCTCGGAACGGTAATTAATTACACACTACGTTCCCAAAGGCCCTTCGTGCAAAGAGAACCGTCGAGCAGCACTACGAGGAGTCGGTTAGCCGCATCAACGAGCTGACCACCATAAACGTGAACATCGCTTCGTCGAAAGCGAAACTCGAGCAGGAACTGGCTACCCTTGCCGGTGACTACGAGGAGGTGACCAAGGAGCTGAGAGTGAGCGACGAGAGATACCAGAGAGTGCAGAACGAGCTGAAGCACACCGTCGAAATCCTGCACGAGGAACAGGAGCGTATCGTGAAAATCGAGGCCATCAAGAAGTCCCTCGAAATCGAGGTGAAGAACCTCTCAGTAAGATTGGAGGAAGTCGAGGCGAACGCCATTGTTGGTGGCAAACGTATCATCAGCAAACTTGAGGCTAGGGTGAGTTGAAATTTTACTTTAACTCGGTCTGTTAATTTCGTCAACGTTGCTGGTTCAGATTGTAGTATTCGTAATTAATTCTCTCAACGAGAATTGCACGTATGAAAATTTCCATCACTGTAAGTGAATAGTGATTAGTGGCTGTGAAAAAAGCAACATCTTCTTAGGGCAAAATTTACATACAGTATACAGAATGTGCAAAACATCAAAGTAAAATTTATTTATTTTTTTTTACAAGTATAAACGTATTATATGTAGTATCAGGGCCACCATACCCAAATAGGAAACCTTCAAGGGAGAATACAGAGGGAGCGGTTGGCGTAGCGCGCAAAGCCTCGGCTTGCTAAGCCCAAGGTCCCGGGTTCGATTCCCGGTTGGGTCCCTCAATATTTTTCCCTAGGTTCCTACATATAGTACACACCATATATTGCAAATCGAAGACAGAAAAATATATTACAAGTAGAAAAGCGAAAAAAAAAGAAATTGAAGAAAGTAAATGAGATTAGGAAGAAACAGACATAAGAGTGAAACAAAATAATTAACACATTTGCGTCGGATGACGCACATATGCGTCATTCAGATATTTACTTGGATTCCGAATGACGCGAAATACGTCATTGAGATTTTCACGTCAAATGATTTCTTTTCAGAAATGCTGTGACAGATGTTTCACGAATTCTAATAATTGTATACGTTTTACGAAAAAGTAATTTACCACATTCTTGAAAATTTCTTTGAAAAATAATAATTAGTTGAAAAGTGCTCTAAGAGGGGCTGCTCTAAGAGCCCCGTCGCCAATGTGTTAAGTAAGAAGGAACAGTTAGCAATGTAAAATCCGAGTTTAAGTTGAACTTCAAAAAACAATAACGATAACGTTGATAATAATAATATAAAGAAATAAGAAAGGAAAAAAGAAGAAATAGCATTAAATAGCAAAATTACGGATAACGGTGATAAGCTTAAAACGAAGATATAAAATAGCAATAATAATACCAACAATAATTTATCGAACTCTTTATTTCTAACTCCGGTACAAAATTTCTCAAAAATGAAATCATTATCATCTTAGATCCGTGACCTGGAACTCGAGATGGACGAAGAGAAGCGCCGACACTCCGAGACCGTGAAGATCCTCCGCAAGAAGGAGCGCAACATCAAGGAAGTGATGATCCAAGTTGAAGAGGACTCGAAGAACATCGCGTTGCTGCAAGAATCGTTGGACAAAGCGAACCAGAAAGTCAGCATCTACAAGAGGCAGCTGCAAGAACAGGAAGGCATGTCCCAGCAAAGCGTAACCAGGGTCCGCAGATTCCAAAGAGAACTGGAGGCCGCTGAAGACCGAGCTGACACCGCTGAGAGCAATTTGACTCTGATCCGCGCGAAACACCGCAGCTTCGTCACCACCTCCAGCGTGCCCGGATCTCAGGTGTACCTCGTCCAGGAGACGAGGTCTGACCTGTAATAACCCCATCACCATCGACACACCCCACCCTTTGCCACTTCGAACGCCACCTCGTCGTCTTTAGAAACGTACGTACACCGTTAACACGATTTTTCATTAACGAATTCGTCGACGTAAGTTTTTTTCTTTTTTTTTAATTTTCTTAGCAATTTTTCTTCCACCCTATATTTTCGAGAGATTTTCCGCGACTGAGAAGTATAGTATTATGTTTGTGTATGTGTTTAATGCAATCTTCTTTGAAAAATTCATCGACAACGTAAGTTTCTTATCAATTTTGTGACTTTTCTTTTATTTCGTTTTCGAGAGATTTTCTGCGATTGAAAAGCATATTTTGAGTGTATAATCGGTCATTTTCTTTGAAAAATTCGTCGGCAACGTAAGTTTCCGACTTTTTTTTAATCCTATATTTTAGAAATTTTCAGTGACCGAAAAGTATTCTTGATAATACGAATTTCAACATTTCTCACGAATTTTTCAGCAAAAACATCGGTCGATTCTCCTGTCTTTATAGACATCGAAGAGTGTCGTTTTCTTAATTATCTCAGAAATATTTCAGCAAGCGCAAAGACAACTGAACTTTTCGGGATTATATGTAACTTCACGATTGTCTACAGGTGTAACGAGCAAACGACGAACAAACAAAAAAAAAAGGAAGAGCCTCGATACGTCATCGTAAATCGAAAAGGCCGAGAAGAGTTTCCAACGGGCCGCATCGCCGCGAACATCGTAGATAGAGCTAAAGAAAACAGAAGAAAAGAAAAAAAAAACAGAGAAGGTCGGAAAATCGTGACATCTTTGTTGTTATCCACGATCTTTGTTACGACAGCGCCCAACGACCCGTCGTAAATTCGGAATACTTGGCCAACGAGACGCGGTACCCGTCGCAACGAAACCAAACGTGAAAAATACCGAAAAAAGGCAAAGATTCATCATGAAGAAAAAAAGTCAATCATCCTGAAACCACACAACATCATCGTTATTCGACCTAATTATTTAATTAATGAACGATCAGATGAGAAAATTCAAATATATGAAAAAAAAAAAAAGAATGAACAACAATTCGTTATATCTTCCTTGTATCTAATTATGTCAGCATCACGAAGCGTAAGGAGTGGAAATATATATGTATAAATAAAATCGAAAAAAAAAAAAGAAACAAAAGAATGAATATAGAAACGCGAGACGTAGATTTAACTTTCTCTCTTTCTCTATCTATCTATCTATCTATCTATCTATCTATCTCATTCTCTCTCCTTACGCCTCTTTGATCGCGCGTGTCGCACACTTGTATTTAAATGGATTAACTTTAATTCTACTTCTATTATTATATTATAGATAGGTACTATTGCCCATACACACAACTCTCACTGTACGACATACACGATAACCTGTGTCAAACAATAATTTAATAAATAAACTGAAACACGTACGTACGAATTCCATGAAAAATACATTTCCCCCGCACAGTGTCTCGGGATCGAGACCGACGAAACACTAATCATCGATAGATCCCTGTAACATAATCATCCTGTAGAGAATTCATTTTTCTTTTTTTTTTTTGGACTACTCTGTTGTTTTTGTTTTCGAGAATCACGAAAAGTTTTCGTCGAATTTTTTTGGTAAACATTTTTGCGAGAGAGAATTCTTCATTTCTTTCGAATTTAGGAAGATTCAGTTTGCGAGAGATAAAATTCTCCGATAGAAGGTATATGTACTGCATCGAAACGTCTGTTTTAATATCACTGTGACTAACGAGACAACGTGAGTTTCATTTCACGAAGTTCTCTATGTACTTAATAACAAACACACCTTCCACGAACCACCCCGGAAAGATAGATCTTCGTGTAAAATTATACGAACGTTTCGTCGAGTAAAAGTAATAATTAAAAAAAATATATCTAAACGTCCAAATTATAACGCACACCATTGTGACTAACCGAGAATGTGAATTTATAATTGTAAATTCAATAAACCATTTATATAAAATGCATGTTTCGTTTATTGTCGAGGAACATTTAGTATTAAGTCAGAAGTTCCCAAAGAAGAAGGGAAACTAAATTTCTACCGTTCTACCAGTGTAAAAATTGTCCGATAAAGCGAATTTGAGGCTTCTGACGTCATCGCTTGGCCAAATAAGCGAAAAATACTCTTATGTTTTGCACCGCCGCCGCTCGAGGCAGCACTGTCCAACGTAGGGGCCCCTCACGTGCTTGCTTCCCCCTCCACTGTTCCTTCGCGCAGCGTGCCTCAGTCGCCATGGAGACCGCGTGACGCTAAGAAGGCCGCCATGACAGTCTAGCGTTTCCGTAGGCAAAGAAACTTGGCAGACGTCATACGCGATGTATTATCGTCTCAACCGCGTCCCTGTGCCATGGTAACTTCGTGGTATGCTCCAATATCGCTCCCGTTTAACACCTTCCGTGCCGGACCGATTTTCGGTGACTTATAGATCACCCTGCATAGAGAGCGAAGAGGTAAAAACGGAGTAGAATGCAGAGTTGAGACGGGAAATTGGATACGGGTGATTGGCTCGTGAAAGAAATCGGAAACGCGCGACAATGACGCAGACGATTGTTAAAGTAAATTTAATTTATTCGAGCCAATTACTTCTCAGACCGCTATGGCGTTTATTAGTAGGGTCCGCATGGACACGCAACGCAAGAGGCTTCGAGAATCTCGCAGGAGTCGTCGCGACCACGACATCGAACCGTGTTTCCTGACGTATTTTCGATCGTTTGTGTCTTATTTCTTCTTCTTTTGTTTTCTTTTTTTAGTTCTTCCTTCTATTTTGTTGGTAATTTTAGAAAAAGGCTAGACGCTAGTTCGCGAGATCGTGGAAAAAGTATAATCGCGTAAGGCTGTGACGCGGACTATCTCACACAGCCTCTAGTGTTCCGTGGCCTCTGTTAATTACAAATCAAATGTTAATTAATAATTAATAACATTAGGTACGTATATCTATTAACAGTATTAAGATTCACCCACACCATCAGGCACGCATCATACACCGACGATGGATGGTAAAATGGTCGAACGAGTGTGTACTTCTTTCAGAAATTTTTATACAATTATTTCACAGTTTTACCCTTTCGTTCTTAACATATAGTTCACTTGTGTTGGATAAACGTGCCGTTGATAGAGAACATTCTGTGGTATTTGTTTGGAACAAAATTTTGCTTTATTCTAGCTTTATCTCCCGCGCAATATCCGTGAAGTACCCCAGCCTTCTCCCTAATTTCTTTCTAACGATCTCTCGGTGGCTTTCATAATTTGATGCAGTCAGACGCGAACTATCGCAATGAGATGGGCTTGAGACGGAGGAATAACTGATGAGAAGCATATTTTGACAAGGACATACGGGGAATTAATTGCCACCAATTTTCTGGCGACCAAGTCTTCTCTCGAGGAGACAGAGATAGCTACCGAGTCAATCTACTTCGACTGCTCACGCTAAATTCTCCAGCAGTGATAGAAATCCGGGGGTTAGTAGCAGAAATTATAGCGAGATGCAGAGTAGCAAGCCATGCACACGTGAATCTGAACGCAGCTGCCTACTTATGTCAGAAATGTCACTCAAGTCTCGGTGTCCGATCAGTCTTTTACCAATATCGGGGACAGAGTTGAGTAACGTGAACATTGACGCCGCGAATCTCGAGAACTTTGACGCTAATATGCGTGAGGATTTAGAAATTTGGCGGGTTGGGCTGAGCGACGACACAATATACGGACATTGCGAAGGTAGATCTTGACGACAATTGCGGAATTGCATTACTTGAAGACTTTCCTAACACCTAACAATGATTTATTGTTTAAAATAACACAGTTTGTAAGACTGTATCACAAAGTCCGATAGTTCGTTGAGAACAAGGTTCGAACTGTTTCTCCCTTGCCAGTGTCTCGAGTTGTTCTGTTCGATGGAGGAACGTTTTCTCCAAAATGAGACTTGGAGAAAAATGGGACCTAAGATTGTCCAATTAAAAGTTGGGCCGGTTTCCCGATTGCGCAACGCCCACAGGCCAAGTATTTCGTCCGGAAAACGGACGTTGCACGAACAGTCCCTTGTTCGAGAAACCGACCCATAAATTCTAGGTCCCTTTTTTCACCGCGTGTGGACTTACGATGCGTCAATTACCGTTGAGGTGATCTGGCCGGCAATCTTTCGAGAAAAACCTGTCTTTGCTTTCCAGCCAGACCCAAGTCCGCGAGAAAATACACATCCTTTGAAAACACTTGACTCTCTCAAAAACGGCACTGTCCTCTGTCGACGCAGCGTAAGCTTCGACAAATGCAAAAAATAAAAAGTGACTGCTTTCCGTGTGAATTTTTGCGATAGAACGTATATTAGTTGAGATTAATTTATTTACAAATTTTGCAAGGAATAAGTGAGTTTTCATTTATAAAAATGATCTTGGAATCAATATAATTTATTGTTTGTCACAGGTGAAATCACAAACTTGACGCAAAGTGACTGTTGAAATAAAAGCGATTTAAAAAAGAAGCCAATTTGGCTAAACAATAATCTGTTATAAAAATCAACGACACGTTTATACAATGCGTCGAATGTGCCTGTTAGAATCGTGAAACTGTTGGAAAATTGAAAGAAAAGAAGAACGTAACAGCATCATCCACCAATCCACCCATCCGTCGTTACGAAAATTACAAGTGCTCGTTCCTATTCGTATTGTAAGTCGTCGATAAACATTTACACCGTTATGTACAGGGTATAATACATTGGAAAAGAAGAACGAATAAACAGAAGAAGATCGTCGCTACGATAATAGTCGAATAATAATAGTAATAAAATAATCGTATTATTACAATTAATTCTAATAATGGTAGGTACTCGTTTTTCTTTCTTTCTTTCTATAAAAAAAGAAAACAACGCGATTAAAGCAAAAGAAAACAGGGTGTCGCTTTACGATTAGTTCGAGCCTTACGTATACTTCCGATCTTTTCAATTTCTCGCAGAAAAACAACTGTTTTGTATTTCGCGCCACGCGCAACCACCGTCCGCCATAACGCAAGGCCCTCTTTTCCATTAACTATTCATAGGCCGGCGGCTCTGTGATCTCAAATGTCTCCGTTAAATATATTTTCTATTTTTTGTATAACGAACACATAAGCAAAATTTAAAAACTTCTCGGTTCTTCGAAAATTCGTTCAAACTCTGTAAAAACCGGTTACGGGCCCAGGTAGCCGATTTTTCCGCGTCTGAATAGTCTATAAAATTTTCAAAAGGTCCGTACAGTTTATAACACGGACAAAAAGCAGTTGCCACGCGGCGCATCTTCGCTATTTTCTCATATCAGGCTCAAAGATATCCCTCGAGAGGAGTGGGCCCAAATGTTACAAGAAGAGGAGCCATCTTTGTGTCTATCATGCTGGAAAGGAGATGGATATAATCCCAAGAGAAATGGTTTTCCTTGCTTTTCCACTTGTAGAGAACATCTTTCAGGACTTTGCACCTATATGGAGAGATGCATGGTTCGAGAACGCCCGTTAGATGACCACGACATAGATGAACGAAGGGCCCAGTGTACCAAGAAGGCCCAATCCAGAAAAATGCCCAATACGAGGAATAAATAAGGCTCCCCTTTTTCAGGATGCTTGTGTTCACTACCCTAACCTGGGTATTAAAAATCTTGTGTCTCTTTGTCGGTGGGCGTATCAAATGGGCCCACTCCTCTGTCAACGAGCTAATCTTAAGGTTTACCGGAAGAGAGACTTCCAGTGACCAGAGCTTATACACGACCATCGGTATGTCTACGTGACGCAAATCTCGGAATAGAATTTTTTCTTTTCATGAAAAAAAATTGTGCCCTTGTGAAAGGGAAAATTCGAGAGGTAAAAAATCTATTAAAAAAAAAATGTAGAAAAATTGTTCGAACTCGTTTTTTCATCCTAAAAACTCGCGTAAAAGGAAGACGAAGCAAAAGTGTGAAAATATAAGGACGAGACGAATTAGCTAAGACCAAGATGAAAATCGCTGAATCGTCGATAAAGGATGTAATAAACGGGTTGGTAACGCAAAAGGGGTAAAGGACGCGAGAATAAAAATCTACATTCGCAGCACGTACACCAATTCCTCTATCTCTTGGAAACGATTCAGTTTGCTAAAGGAAACACGGGGCGAATCTGTGCTCGATTAAACGTGATTACGTAATGTAATCGTAAGAGCTACTTTAGTAGAATCACCGCGACGTTTCGACGAACACGTTCGATCAACTCTTAAAAATTACAATAACATTCTAAAATATGCATCGACGTGTTGAGTAAAACGTATCGACACTCGATAACACGTTCCCTTAGTATTCGTAAAAATCAGCATTGAGGAGTGAGTAATTTCGAAATGCACAATCCAATTCTGTGTTCTCTATATCAGAGATGTAATTCCACGAAACAACAGAGTACTATAAACTTACCATTTCAGAAGCCACTCGTGCATTTCAACTCTAAATTCGAGGCACAGAGCTCAACAGGGTTGAAGTGTGTCAACATAACCTCTAAGAACTAACCTCAAAATTCTTTTCATCTAGATTACAATTACGTCGGACGTCATGTACGTCAGAAAAGTACAGTCAGTTAGAAAGTCACATCCAATCAGAAGTTTTGTACCATGTGAATATTAAAGTCAGCTTTCAAACGAGTGCTCGAGAGCTATTTTTCTTTAATTCGTAACAGAGATACCTGACGATCTACCAACAGCTAAAATTTTCAAAGTATCGTCCCCTCGAATGTTTCGAACATTGCTCGAAAAAGAATACTCAAAGAAAAGAAATGTCCAAGTAATCGATTCGTTCGATCAACACGTCGACGTCGAGAACGTTCGGTCGAAACAAACGTGGCGACTCGACAATTTTCTTATACATCGTTTCTTTTTCTCCTTTTTTTTCGCTCGTGCACACAAACCGAAAAGAAAAGTCTCGAACGCGGTTTTTAAACTAAAAAGCGGACGATGCTAGACGAACGCTAGGGCATCGCCTCGAAGGTACAGGTTTCTCGCATTCTAACACGACGCAGGTAATACAACGTTACCACGTTTTGCACGCTTCGCGTTTTCCTCGTATTTCTTTCTTTCTTTCTTTTTTTTTCGTTTTTCTTTTTTATTATTATTTTATTACACCTTTCTCTCTTTCTCTCTCATACACACACGCACACACACGACGCACGCAACTCTCTTTCACTTTCTCTCCCACTCTCGCGCTCGTTTTGTACAAGTAAGGGTTTTCTTTTTGTCGGGGAAGGGGAGTTCACGGGGGGCTTATTTAAAC
>NW_017100168.1:482341-492851 GCF_001263275.1 Habropoda laboriosa
GCAGTTCGGCATTTGTCGGATATGAATCAGACTGTTCGCTGCTTCGAGACCCAGCCGACGACGTATTTTTTTGTATCCTCGAGCTATTGGAACGCCACCGACCCGCATACGGAGAACGCTTGGAAATGTAACGGCGGCAGATATGAACCCGTTCTCAGCGAGGAAAAAATATCTTCTGTTTCGCTCGAGCATGAACACGACGGAATGGACACAGAATCGACTATTACCTCTAGGATCTATAGCGAGTGTCCGTTTTAATTGGAAACGGTGAAATATTATCGGGAAAGAATTGAAGGTGTGTACAGTTGGTGAAATACTAGTGAGGTGGTAAGTTAAACAGTGACATCTACAGATGTACGTCATTTGTGAATTAATAATTTAAAACTTCTGCTTAGAATGTTTACAACCTCACTATATCGATTCCATCGATTGTACCGAACAATTTTTCTTAAAACAGTAGTCGTAGAGATTTCGAGGTTAACGTAACCTTTCTTTTCAAATAGAGTGCTGTGTTTGTTTATTCTCCGTTTTAGCACGTTCTATGGCAAGTGTACCAGTGACAAAACAACATTCAGAAATGGAAATTTCGTTAAAAATCTGTGCAAAGGAAGATCAAAGTGTCAATAATTCAACCCATATCGATAGTTCCCTTATGACATGTTTTAATGTGACTTGTGAAATTCGTTTCAACGCCTTGGTAAAACTTGTAATTCTCCCGTGTCACGGAACGTGTTAAATAATTTTCGTAAAGACAATTTATGGACAGCTTCAATTCCCTACGAGATATTACGTCATTTCTAATTAAAACAGACATTCTGTGTAAAGATTCTACCCGATAAAGATCGAGTGAATTGTGCGGTGTTCGAGAATGGTTATTCAAGGCACATTTCAAGTGTACGTAGCATACAAAAAACCGATCTTGGAATCAAATGCTTTCAGAGATAAAACGATCTGTCGTAATTTCGAAATAAATAAGTTATTAATCGATGTTTATTAAACGAATACTACCTAACCTCAAAATTTACCTCAACCATCGTTCGGACACCCTGTATCTCACCTCTTATTCCTTATATTGAACACCTTCGACCGTTTAGAATAATCGTTCGTATAAAACGCGTGTACAAAAGTGGAGTAGTAAGAAAAAAACACGAGTAACAAGTAGCAGTATACCCCGATAGAACGAGTCGATCGAAAGATATTTTTTCTCGAACGAACGTATATGTTTGTGAGAGCACGCGTACAATGTGCACGCTTATGAGAATACTCTGTGTACATTATATCATTACTGGTCTCTCTTTCTCTCTTTTTATATATATTCTCTCACTCTCTCTCGCTCTCTCTCTTTCGCGCGCGCTTTAGTTAACATTCGATATCTGTTATTGGCACAAAATTGTACTAGTAATATGGAAACACCTGCGGGACCACGATCGTCGATACAATTCCACGACGAAGCGCAATTTATTCATCCCATATACGATATTCTTTCTCGTTCAAAAATTGCCATGTGTGTAACTTCGTCGTTGAAAGCGCATCAGACGCACGGTAACTCTATGTAAATCGTTATTTATATATCGTAAAATTAACCTACGTCGTAATAGGAATGTGTACGAGAAGAACGCCGCGGAAGGGAGCGATTCCCGCGGCGAAGAAGCATTTCGTTCGTTTGAAAAAAAAAAAAAAGAACGACCGCGAGACGTCGTGTTCGACAACGTGCGAGGACACGACACGCGGTCTCAGCCGGCTATTTTATCGTATTTTTTTTTCTTTCCTTCTTCCTCTTTCCGGTTAATGTAAAATCGTTACCTACTATAATCGAACATTATTAGATCGCTCAGTCTTTTGGTGAATTGCAGCGTCCGCGATGTCGCGACGAGAAACGCGTCTCCCTTTCTCTCTCTCTCTCTCACTCTCTCGCTATCTCTCTTTCTTTCTCACTCTCTCTCTCTCTCTCTCTCTCTGGCCGGTGACGCTCGAACGATGAACTGTTTTAATATTATATGGAATCTCATCGTCGATCACCGAGAGGATATCTCAATTCTGTGTATTCAGTGCACACATACAAGAATGTTTCTATACTTAATCGGTTGATAGAGCTTTCTAAAAGATGAGACAAAGTTTAGAAACACCCTGTATAATGTTTACAGTACAACAACTTTCAACTATATATTATATATTCAGTGCTGTTCAGTGTATCGACGTTGGAACTATTATTATTATCATTATTATTATTGTTTTTTAAATTAAAGGATCGTGGCAGCTGGGCTTCGAATTGGTTTAAAAAGTTCCTTTTTTCTTTTCTTTCTTTTTTTTAGAAAACGGAAGAGAAAAATCAGTTGGACGTCCGAGGGACGCGGTTGGTAAAAAAAAACAATATAAAAATACAGTTATGTGTGTCGAAGGACTCTCCGTTCCTTTATATAATAATAATCGCATGTTCGCAGACTTTTACGTTGACTATTGGATGACAATGATTCGATTCTCCCATTATTTTCTTTTCCTGATTCCTTCTTCCACGATAGTTTCTATTGTTTCTTTCTTTCTGTCTTCTTCGTTGAATTGAATTCTTCTCTGTTTCTGTTCATTCTCTCTCTTTCTCTCTCACTCACACACACTCTCTCTCTAATTTGTCCATCCTCCTCCCTCTCATCTCATGATGTCCTTCACATCATCGCTATATCTTTTTTTTCTCTTTCTCTCCTTTTTATTCAACATTACCGATTCCACGAATCATCTTTGGTGGCCGAAGTAGCCGCCCTACTTTCTAACTTCAACCTTTTAACACAGTTTCTAACTTCGCAGAGAGACATACCATACGCAATTCTCGCACACCTTCCTCACTCAACGCAACAGACACGCACGTAACTCCGTCTGCTATGATTGCTTTTCGTCACGCGGAACCGTAACGCAGAAAAACGCGCGTTAAAAACCACGAATATTCCTCGCTATGCTCCTTTGAAACGCGAATTTAAAGGGAAACGTATAAAATATCGCTCGTGGAAAAATTTTGGAGCAACACGTATGGAATATTCGAAGAAAAACACGCATTTTTAATCGAAGCTTATTAAGCATCAGTATCGTTCTCAATCACCTCTCTCTCTCTCGCTCTCGCTCGCTTTCTCTCTCTCCCTTTCTCGCTTTGTTTCCATTTTTCACCGATCCATGAAAAAATTCCCGAAAATATAGTTTCTCCACTGTTTTTCTTTTTTTTTCTTTTATCAATTCGCTTTCGTTTCTCTCACGTTCCTCCCTCTCTCACTCTCTCTCTCTCTCTCTCTCGCTATCTTTCAGTCTACCTCCTTTTTCATTCCCTCTTCCTCGTCTTATGTTCGCCTCAATTACTCAGTCTGTCTTCTTTCACACGCAACGATACATTCATTCTTGAGCTTAGCACCCTTCAATTTCAGCCTTCCTGTGTTACAAAGGAAACACGCTTCGAAAGTCCCGCGTATCATGACGCACCGCCTTCAGCTCGCGTATCACGATTTAATACACAAAAATATTTCGTCTTGAGCAAAACATCTGGGTATGTCTAAACGCTAAGAATACGTGTTTTATGTATGTATGTGTACGTTAGAATGTGTACGTGTACGTGTACATGTGTGTATGTCTTAACATGCGGTTAACAAACGAAACCGGAAATCTTGGTGAATGGAAAAAGTCGTTCGTTGTAAAGACCTTGAAAAAATTGGACACTTAGCGTGTTTGAAAAAAAAAGAAGAGCATACGTGACATGTGTCAATTGCGCTTGTCGATTCGACGAAGAGAAAAGTGATTTAAAAACAAAGTATCAAAAAAGATGCCACTGTTTTTGTTGGTTCAGCGTAACAAAAAAAAAAAGAGAAAAAAAAACAACAGAACCACGTATACTTGAAGTATGTGTGATCGTTTTCTACTTGATAACCATAAATTGTTCGGCTCTTTCTATTTACCCTGTATACACGTGCAGAATCGACGCAAAACCTCGATTCTGTATATAGTATAATAATCGCAAGAACGATGAAACAAGGATATGCATTATTTCTCTTGTAACACGGCGTGTATGGTATATGCTCCCGAAAGAAATCCAGTCTCTGAACGCACCGGTAAAGTAGACGAACGAATCTATTATTATACGATACGATGTATGAATTAAAAAAAAAAAAAAAAAAAAAAAAAAAAAAAAAAAAAAAAAAAAAAAAAAAAAAAAAAAAAAAAAAAAAAAAAAAAAAAAAAAAAAAAAAAAAAAAAAAAAAAAAAAAAAAAAAAAAAAAAAAAAAAAAAAAAAAAACAAAAAGAAAAAGGAACAAGAAAAAAGAGCAGGAACGTTACGAAAGTTTTTGTATGTTTTGACATGGAGGCCTTTTTTCGTGTCGTTTTATATCGCACAATGCAAAACGAAAAATCGCGTGGCGAGGAAAGTCCATTTTATGCGAGGAAAAATCGTCCATGGATCGATCGATCGAATGCAAAACTGATAAACGACAACTATATATCACAATCGCTGTGAAATGATTCCAGGTTACAAACTAGACGACAAACGAATTGGTTCGGTTCATCGAATCGGCGAAGCCCGATAACGAATATACATAATTATACGTGTGTATATATTAATATACAAATTTATGAATATTCATTAATATTACTCAATAAACATCGCTATATAATAAATTTACATACTTCATTATCTTATCGTTACTATTAATAAATATACAGCAGCGGTGTGTGACGCGTGACCAGGCGTGGATCATATTCGATCAACCGAACGTGTTTTGCACGTATTTTAATTCATCCCTTTTTGTTCGATCGATCGATCGATATTCCCCCAGCTCGTGTTTGGACGTTCATCGTCCGACCCTGTCCGTGTTTCTGTCAGTCGTCGCTCGTTAACGTTTTTTTCTTCACTTTTTTTTCTTCATTTCAGAAAACATACTTCGAGTTGCCTGACTACGATCTCTCTCTTTCTTTCTCACTCGCTCTTTAACCCTCTGTCACCCACTTTTTACATAGAATAATTCCGCTACTTCATACGTACAAGCTGATACACGAAATTAGGGTACCACCTGACCAAGTCAACGCGATTTAAAGGAACGTCGTCTCGATTTTATTTTACTTTGTTTTTTTTTTTAAACCAGTCTTTCGTTAGGCTCTCTGCTTCATCTATTAGAATTTCTCACTTCAAGACCTTTCTTTCTTTCTCTCTCTTTCTTTCTTTCTTTCTTTCTCTCGCTTTCAACCTATATGTATATACTCTTTCTCTCTTCCCCATTCTCTCTTTCTCGCGCGCAGTAACACGGCACTTAAAAAGTTTTATTGCGATAAAAGTGTTACAGTTTAAAGTGAGTGTCCACGTGTGTTTTTTTCGAGCACTTCCACTTACCCCGTCGTTTCAACGATCGGGGCATGATTCGCCTCTTTCACTTCAGGTCCTCTATCGCGCCGTAGTTCGCGAGTGATTTTTTAATCCTAAGCGCGGTTAGTCTAGCTGCCGCATTGTGGTACCAACACTCCTTCATCACCTTCGACATCACTTGTAATGCCTGAAAGAAACGGAAGAATATAAGATTCAGTGTGTGATGTTCTAAAACTGTTACTTTCAGTTAAAAAGTGTGAATAGAGAAATCGATATTGTAAGTGTTACGCGTGCTTTATATTATTTCTCTTTGAGGTTAGAATGCTAGTAAACAAGAGAATGGTTGTGTTACATAGAAATATCTTCAAACTAATTGAACATTATAGAAATTCGTAACTATAAAGAAGCTATGAAATGGTGAATTATCATGGCTTAATTAAGGTTAACTTTCAAAAGTATATATATTTTTGTGCTTAAGTAATCAATACTTAAATACACCTTATTACCCGCTGCATGAATGCCTATGTTACAGTAAAGGTGTAAAATTTGACAATTGTATACAATTATTAAGAATTTCAGGTACAATACAAAGAAAAGTTAATAAACATATATGTTTACTATCAATTCAAAGTAAGAATATCAATTATCTTATTTCTTATATTTGATATATGTAGAAAATTGTTTTTTATTTTCCATCCCTTTACTGTAGCATACATGAAAAGTAGGGAAATTTTGGCATGAGCTCGATCCTTCTTGACTTTCTCTTAAAAACATCAGGTACATCGTATGTACAGAGTTAGGTTAGGTTAGATATTCCAACGTACATCGATCGACTGCCACCGATTCGGTATCGACGGCCTCTGTCTGTCGGTGCACACAACTTTACGCATTTCTTCGATCGTCGGATCGGAAGGCACCAAATCGTAAAACGGCAGCTGATATTCGTCGTGAATTCCGCCGACGTTGCATCGCCTGGCGATCTCCCAGAGGATCAGCCCGAGAGCGTACACGTCAGCCCTCTTGAAGGAATCAAAGTGGTTCATGTTTATCGTCTCTTCGAGAACCTGAAAGCAGAAGCAACAATTCTCAGGAGCTGAACTCTCGAGCTTAGAAGAGGACGAGGAACTTTCTCCGGAGTGAAAAGCTCCAGCACCGGCGTTTTTCTTTCTTTCTGTCTTGTGAATCGAGGTTTAATTCCGAAATCGACGATTTAAGGTAGGATTTCGAAGTGAAAACTTTTTCTGCGAAAGATGACGAAATACTGCGTGACGTATATAAAACCGACCCGAAACGCAAAATACACTCTTACGATTTTATTTGATATAGTAGATAAACGATATTTTTAACTAAAAATGGCTATAATTGTAACGAATCACACGTTTATCAGAATCTTCATCTGTATACGAAATATAACCTAAAAATTGTATTCTGCGTTTGCATTTACGAAAGGTACAAACATTTAACACAGCATCAACTGATCAAATTACATTTGAATAGTACATAAAGAAAAGTGAGGTTATGTGAAACGAAATAAAAAGAAATCGACGAAAACATTTATCGAAAGGAGAATTATGAATTCTTTCCCGCGTATTTCACCTGAAACGTAACCACAAAGTATACTCCCTATACTCCTTAAACGAATGTTTTACCCTTAATAATAATCGTGCGTCACAGATGACCAACGCAAGACGCGTTAATCGCAGGCCATCGTAAATGATGAAGATTTTTATTTTTAAATTACCTCGGGTGCCATGTACCGCTTGGTGCCGACCCGATTATTCAGCTGGATATCAACGGTGTCTGTTATTACGTCATGCCTGACGGCCAATCCGAGATCGCCGATCGCGCATGTGCCATTTGTCTTCACGAGGATATTTTTCGACTTCAGATCCCTGTGCGCGATGGCAGGCTTCCCTTGCGTACCAACGATCTCCATGTGAAGATGTGCTAGCCCGGTGGCGATCGACAGGGCCATCCTGATCATACCGTTCGTGTCCACGGTCGATCTGTTCAGATAATCGAACAGCGAACCCTTCTCGTGATAATCCGTGATTAGCCACAGCTGGGTCCACGTGCCATTATCTAGGGAGAAAGGAAAACACAAAGTTGCACCTTGGCTTTTACTCCACATTCAAACAAGTGGTGTAATTTTGTAATTTTTTTCTTTTCTTTTCTCTTTGCATTAGGGGCGCAGGAAATTTTGACGGTTTCTCCAGACTTTTTGGTACCTATAGTATTTTCATTTCTAACGTTTGAAATATTGGAAAATTGTTTTAGGTAATTGAGTAAAGCTATTTTAAAAAATGGATTTTAATTGAAACGTTCCTTTTAATTTTTTCTTTCCCTTTTTGGTGGGTTCCCACACGTTGTACTCTCCAGAGTATTTTCATTTTTAACATTCGAAATGTTGGAAAATTCTTCTAGGAAGTTGTGAAGTTGTGAATTTTAATTGAAACGTTCATGGAAATTTTTAATCTTTTCTTTCCTTTTTTGGTGGCTTGCCACATTTTAGTCCCCGTAGTATTTTCATTTTTTACTTTGAAATGTTGGAAAATTCTTTTAGGAAATTGCGTAAAGCTATTTTAAACGGATGGATTTTAATTGAAACGTTCCTGGTGATTTTTATTCAATTGATAAAGCTAATAAGCACCACTCTATCATTTTGGAAGAAACGCTTACTATCGTTTCATTTCTCCAATTCAAAGATTGCAAAAGTGTTTCAAGTATTACTATGGATCACTTCAAAACAGATCCTCCATTTCGGGTTTTATCTCGACGCGCAACTCGAGTGAAGGATTCGGCTGATCTAGAACCGCCAGAACTTCTCCGCTAGAAACAACAGCTCGAATAAAATGATAATGCTAACGCAGTAATTAGCGTGACTTCGTAATAAGAGTCTAGGTACAATCGATCGTTAAAATCTCGAAGAAACTAGTTAAAACCGACGAGAGTGCTTAGGCCAAAAAAAAAAAAAAATAATAATCACATGTCGTCTAGCAACGAAAAGAAATCATATGTGTATACATAGTGACCTGTGGTAATGTATGAAGCAATGAAAGATAATTTATAAATAATCAACGTAAACGTCTCCACTGATCTATCCAAGTGATTTGATTTAAAGTTCAGTGTACAAGTTGTCTGCTCGTCCGACCTCGTATTAAACGGTATATTATATTCTCGATGCTTTCACAGGCTTTAATATTCCGACGTCCCTTGGAAAATCTATCGAACCAGGACACGTTCCATTCTTATTCGTCTTGGGTATTTATACATTGAAATAGGTCGCTCTGTATGCTTAACACAGTTAGCATTGTACCTGTGAATGTTATTTCAGGACATCCGTACGAACAAAAGGCCATTTCACGGGGTATCCTGGTATGAAACTCGACAAACTTTTCCAGGACACTTACTAAATCATTTTACAACAAAGGGACCGTACAGATCAAGTGTGTACGTGTGTTAAAATGTATACCTTGTGAAATCATATTTTCCTCTTTGGAAGTTTGCAATCTTGAAAATAAAATTCTACTAAAGAATTTCTACTCTAAAAAAGAAGTCTCTTAATTTTGAAAATAAGATTCTAAAGAAGAATTTCTATTGTAAAACAGAAGTCTCTTAATTTTGAAAATACTATTCTAGGAAAGAATTTTTATTCTAAAAGAGAATCTCTTAATTTTGAAAATAAAATTCTAGGAAAGAATTTTTATTCTAAAAGAGAAATCTCTTAATTTTGAAAATAAGATTCTACAGAAGAATTTCTATTGTAAAACAGAAGTCTCTTAATTTTGAGAATAAAATTTTCAAATGAATTATTCTCCAAACTTTATAGTCACACTTTATATAATACCCAGCTGTGCACGTCTTCTCTCAACGGTGAGCCAAAAAAAAAGAAGAAAAAAAAGAAGTTTCGTTTGAATTTCACTTCAGTTTGGAGTATACCTGTGCAATATGGTTACGTACCTTTATTATCAGCAGCGATGAACCCAAGGATATTGTCGTGCCTGAGCATCACCGTCTGATAAATTTCGGCCTCCCTGAACCAAGACCTCTCTTCTCGCGAGCTGAAGATCTTCACCGCGACGTTTTCACCCCTCCAACGGCCACGCCAGACCTCGCCGAAGCGACCTTTTCCGATCGTCTCCACCAGCTGAATCTGGCGGGCTATACTCCGCTGTACCAGAAGCGGCAGGCCTACTTGGGAGAGGATGGGCATTGAAGAACACGAATTTCAGTATGATTGAAGATGACACGTGTACGCGATGATAACGTCGCGTGCCTCGCGTGAACGAGTTTTGACGGGATACAAGAGGCAAACTATATTAACATCTTTTCGATGGAACCATCGTGTAGACTATTTACGGCCGACACAGGTGGTAAAAATATATAACAGTATCTTTTTTTCTTTCTTTTTTATTTCAACGTGTTCCATGTCCCAGAAAAAGAGTTTCTTACAAGAGAACTTCGGTACTACGAAAATTCCGATTTTTTTCAAACTTTACAAGTTTACGAGGACCTCGATAAAAGTGTCGGGTAATTTATTTTTGGTTCTTCAAGGTGAAAACACCCCTTAAACGTGTGTTTTACTTTTTACTGTATATATTGAAAAGTATAGTGGATATTAAGAAGTGGGTAAAATGAAAATTTAATGCAAACTGAATTTTCAAATTATTTGCAATTAAATTAATACAAATTTTTAACAATTTAATTGCATAGTTTTGTAAAACACAACGAATCATCAGATTTTCATTTTAACAATTCTTTTATATCTTCTATAGTTTTCGAGGTATATAGGAAAATAAAGAAACACACATTGACCCTTTCACTGTCGTTGGCGCCTATAGGCGCTTTGAATATTTTCTCGCGTGTCCTTGGCGCCTATAGGCGTTTCGAATATTTTCTCGCATTATGTCCTTGGCACCTTTTGGCACACTTCCACCTTAATTTAATCTCTAATTTTTACCCTCTGCGTATTTCCACCTTAATTTTAATAAAAGAAATTTCAAAACGATAAATTTTTAATTTTCATTTCAAATATTTTGAAACACCAAAACGAAAGATTCTGCCTAAAATCTGCCGCAGTGGAAGGATTAAGGAGTGTTTTGAATTAGAGATTTCAAAGACATCGTTCAATTATAAATCAATCTTTGTTGATTATAATAATAAAAAGAACAATGGTTGTTC
>NW_017100168.1:493253-500269 GCF_001263275.1 Habropoda laboriosa
ACCACTGGTCGTCATTTCGAGCATGTCCCTGATGGTAACACCGCCCAGGATGGGTCGATCCGGTGCCTCTTGCGAGTCATCGGAATGTCCATCCCTTCTTCTGGTCATGCGCACGTGATAAATGACCATGACGACCACGCAGATCGCGCATATTGGCGTGGCTATGGTCAAGGCCATTTTCCAAGTGACCCACGTCGCGACATCGCCACCCGGCGGCGCTTTTGTCAACAGATCTCCGATTATGCATTGACCATAAAACTTTCAAGCGCGACATTACTCGTAGAAACGTTGAACGCTCGATCCGTACAATTTTACGACCATCTTTCGCGTCCCTCGTTAATCATTTTTCATCAGAAACGAACGATAGTAAAAGTGTCTCGTCATTGTATAATCAAAAGATAGCGATAGAAAGTGGAAAATGATGAACCTTCCTGTGAACGAAGGATTTTTACAGACCAGAGGTATTCGTGAAGACTAGAAAAATGTACAATTGTTCCAAACATCTACCGAAGAAGTTACAAAAAAGTGTGTGTAGAGAGAACTGTTGGAATGTTAGAAATTAGTAAAACTTGCGTAACTGCTTAAATAGACTTTGGTCAATGTAAATATGTACTTCAAGGTTGTAGAACGGGCTTCAACTTACGTACATAGGAGTCATGGGACCATTTTTGGTTGTACAGTATGTAACAAAACTTCTCGAATTCTTCTAAGTTTAATTATTTATTATATTCGAAAAGGAAGACAGTAAAAAAGAAAGCACGATGGTAATTCTGCTGGGTGACGTTAAATATGTAAAATATTTGAATTAAAAAGAAAAAAGATTTCTGCCCAAATATCGCTGTGAGCTCGAGCTAGTCTAACCACTGCCCTACGGGCAACTTTCTGAGCAGTTCTAGAGACACTAGAGTCTTAGGACACAGAACTCCACAAGTCATGAGAACGCTGGAAAATGACCGCGAGATCGTGGGATCGACTTTGGATTACCCCTAGTATCTCGGAATAATGGGACTTATGTCCTAGGAATACCCTAAGCTGGGCCCCATGATTTGAGAATTTTATAATTCAAGGTCTCCTAACGTTAATGTGCCCTTAGGTAAGTCCCATGATTTGAGAATCTTTAAATTCAAGGCCCCTAACGTTGATGTGCACATAGGTGAGTCCCATGATTTGAGAATCTTGAAATTCAAGGCCCCTAACGTTGATGTGCACATAGGTGAGTCCCATGATTTGAGAATCTTGAAATTCAAGGCCCCTGACGTTAGGTGTGCCCCTAGGTGAGTCCCATAATTTCAAAATCTCTAGACCTCGAAGTGCCCCAAGGTGGGTCCTATGATTTCAAAATCTGTAAACCTCGTGACGCCTCAAAATGAGTCCCAAGATTTCAAAATCTCTGAACCTCGTGGTACCCCAAGATGGGTCCTATGATTTCAAAATCTGTGAACCTCGTGATGCCCCAAGATGAGTCCCATTATTTAAAAATCTTGAAATTCGAAATCTCTGGACTTCAGAGTGTCCCGATGTGAATACCACGATCATGAAATCTTAGAATTTAAAAACCTACGATCTTGCAAGGACTTGATATAGATCTCACGACTTTGAGATCTTGGAATTGAAGGTCCTAAGACTTTGTGTGAAATGTCCACTTAATTCCGGAGTGGTTTCTGATGGGTCCCATGACTCCAAGTCGAACTTGAGGTCCCATGACCCTGAAATGGTTGAACTATAGTCCCACAACCTCGAGGTAGCTCGGGGCGGATCCCACGACCTCTGAGTTGTCTGAGGCGTGTCAAATGATCTTAGGGTGTGTCGAAACTGGTCGGATGTGTCCCTTGTGTGGGCTAAGTCTCGTTCCACGACAACATGATGAGCATTTCTTCAGCATAGTATAATGCTCGTTTCTTTTAGTATACTATAACAATTTATTTAAGCAGTTTCACGAGTCACACTGACTATAATGTTCTAAAATTCACACACTTTTTTCGTAACTTCTTCCATCAAATGATGGATACGTAATTATGTTTACTGAGAAAACACACTATTCCTAGTAATCACTGCTTTCCCAATAAAGTATCCTTCGAATCAATCTGAATTAACCTACATTCCAAAGATAAATTCATAAAGTTTCACTCGAGATTCGATCTGGAACAACCAGATTACCAAAAAAAATACTACTCTCAAAATACAATATCATTAAACTCGAGAAATTAAAAAAAAAGCCATTGGATCGAACGCGCTCAATTTCTGCGAGCAAGTGAAAAAAGCCAAATGAAGCCTTTGATCCTTAAACGAAAGATCAAAATTCACAGAATGAATAAAGCTTGCGAGAAACTGGTAGATGCAATACGCGGAAACGTCTTTGTGAAGCATGCTAAATGACACTACAAATACATACGCCATACCCAAAACAAAAAATAGAAAAAAAAAGAAAAAGCAAGCATGCAGCAGTTAGTAGCAACAGTTCCAAAAACCAAGGACAGACACATGCAAGTTGCGGTTAAGTACGAGGAGATCAGTAGGCTAGGACCAGGGACAAACTTTTTTTTCTGTACAATTCTTGTATATAAGATACTCCAACGATCGATGCCCGATTTCGATCGAGAATCTTCTCCTTCCTTTTCACGTCAATTTGCATCGAGAATAAAAAAAGGAAAAAAAATTAAAAAAATAAAGAAAAATCGCTGAGTAAAAGCATCGAGAGGGTGTCAACGTACAAAAAAGCCAGCATCGGTCTCGATGATTCCGCTTCTTCCATCGGTGTGTGATCGGCCCAAAAAACCAACGATCCTCTGTGTTACCTGTCCGGTTAGCGCATGTACGACGATGCAACAAACCGTGCATGAGTCATCGTGTGTGGATGCAACAACGCTTCTCCCGTGATCTCTGGATCATCGCGGCTTCACTTACCTGCAACGGTTGCTTGTTCTCGTGGTACGTGGCACGAGTACGAATTCATTTTCACGTGGATGCTGTTAATCGGGTTATTTCTCGAGAGAGAAGAAAAAAAACACCACACAGAGAACAATTGGGAGGAACACGGGAATTAAGTTTTTACGGAGGTTTCCTCGAATCAATGGATTCGACGGTGTCGTCGAATTTAAGGAAAGATCGAATTGTTTTTTCTTGTACTTTGGAAAAAGTGTAAGCCAATCGCATTTTGAAGGGAACTTTTTGAAATCATATCCTTCGAATTTTCAAGATGGCGCATTTGAAGCGCACTGATTCGTTTTTCGTGGAATTTTCAAGATGGCGCATTTGAAGCGCACTGATTCGTTTTTTGTGGAATTTTCAAGATGGCGGACAGTTTCGAATTAGAATTTTGGAGCGCACCGATGCGTTTTCTGTGGAATTTTGAAACGAAACGTCGTTTCCGGATCAAACTTCCTTTTTCGAAATTATTTCCGAAGAATTTTTGTTTTTCTGATTTAACGTCGAAACGAACGATCCTCGAATCGAATATCAACGCGATTCGATCATCGTTCAAGAATCGACGTACAGAGGATCCGTTCGATAACCTTTGAATTTTGAAGATCACAGACATTTTCGAATAAAAATTTTGAAGATCACAGACACTTTCGAATAAAAATTTTAAAGATCACAGACATTTTCGATGTCAGCGTACCGATGCGTTTTTCATGGAATTTTGAAACGAAACGTCGTTTTCAGATGAAATTTCCTTTTTCGAAATTATTTTCGAAGAACTTTTGTTTTTCTAGTTTAACGTCGAAACGAACGATCCTCGAATCGAATATCAACGCGATCCGCGATCATCGTTCGGGGATCGACATTGTACAGAGGATCCGTTCAATCGTAATTTTCAGTTATTCCGTGGTATATCCAGTCGATAAGAGAGAGGGGGGAGAGAAATTGGAAAGATCATGGGAACGAGCGGCCGGGCTCCGCCGCAGGAAACAAATATTCGTGGAATCGAATCGATCACGGTAGGACTCTCGCGTCCGCGCAAGAACCATCCATTTAGCAATTTCACGATAAGGCCACCAACCAAATTGATTCCCACGAGGAATTCGATGAGATGACGTATAACGGTGAAACAGGGACGAGTCACACAGGTGAATGATTGCACGTCCAGGGGATACCCGATGAAGATTGGCAAGTACCTGGGGATAATACCTGTATACACACTTGCTGACGCGCGATGTTAGTGAATAAACTCGTGTCCCGATGGTTCGAATCGTTCGTGACATACACGATCATGCATTTTCTCGGCTTCGAGATGAATCGTGCAACTCCACACGCGATACGCTGCTGGATTATCGAGTATTTCTTTCTTTTTTTTTTTTCTTTTTTATGTGCTCGATAAGTAACGAAGAATTTTGTGTTTTGCTTTTTTGTTTGGAATTTTTCGTTTTCTTTTGTTAGAGTCGATGTTCTGTTGTCGAAATTCAGGTTGATAGTCTGAATTCGCTGGAATATCGGAATTTGGGTAATTCGAATCTCGTGATTCTTGAAATCGAATTTAGTCAGATCTCGAAATTCTGCAGATTCGAATTTCGATCTTTCTCAGATCGAATTTACTCAAATCTCGAAATTCAGTTAAATACAAATCTCCATTTCTCCGAAATCGAATTCACTCGAATCATCGAAATTCTGTTAATCCAAATCTCGTTCATCTTAAAATCGAATTAATTCAAATCTCGAGCTTCTTCAGATAGAATTTACTCGAATTTGGAAATTCGAATCTCGACCTTCTTCAGATCTCGAAGAGTTTCCACTTCTAAGACTCGAAAGATTAATACACCACGGTTTACCATACTAATTGAATCATTTAACAGTTTCCAAAAAATTAATGCACCGCTAAGTAGTACAAGGCCGCGCTGTTCCTCTATCTCAAACAATAAAATTACCATAAAATTCGAGTTCAATGCAGAACCTTCCTCTTCACACGTGTTTTCGTATCAGACTAACTTAATTTCTCTCGTTCCATTTCAAGACAATTCCACCTACACGAAAGTAAACATCTCACCCGAAATTATCTACCTTTTTCCCCCCAAAAAATTAAAATAACTCATCTTCCCCAATTAACACATTAAAAATGTATCAGACTGATTAAACACCTTTAATTCCATTTCAACGCAATTCTACTATTTTTTTTCTCCCCCACAAAATTAACACGTTGACTGCCAACCACGAGATAATTCAACAGCATTTTCTTTTTTTTGCAAAAAAGCAATTAAAATTAAAGTCATCACATAAAAATTAATATGTGTTTGTTTAATTCTATACGATAAATTGGAGAAAAAAATGTTGGCGTCTAGAACAGATTTCTTCAAAATAGGCTTGGCAGTCAACGTGTTAAAGATCCCGAAATTTCAACGATCGTGCCCCGGTGGCACGATCATTTGGATCGATGAGCAGTTGTAAAACGGGCCATTTCGTAGGCGAGAACATTGAAAAGAAAAAGCTCGTTATCCGACGTTATTAACGGGCGTATCGAAACAAATCGTTGCAGTGAAAGCGCGCATCAATAACTAGCCGTCTCTCCCCCGGATTTAGTGGAGCCCGTATAATCGATGGATACCGCTTTCGATACGTTCCATCATCCCTCCGTCAATACCGCGCGAATACGCCTCGTTACTCTGTACAACGCATCGCGCGCTGTCGTCCATTTTATTCGTGCTGCCATGCCGTTCTGTTTCGCCCCTGATTTTACCCCCCACACATATATGTATATACATCTCCTTTCGCCTCTATTATAAAGCTTATGCGTATCGAACGTTTTACCAATGAGCCAACCATCGACAGGTTTCTTGTCCAGTTTGTAACGATAGGCCAGTCGCACTCTTTCTTTTGTCGCATGGAGCGTTAGAAAATGAACGGGAGACAGCTTTTTGATGAGGTAACCCTTTGGGAGCTTTGGTTGCAAAGTCTATTGAAAGTCTCAGATTGATCAGCGGATAGCGTTTCTTTTTTTCTTTTTTTTTTTTTTTTTAGATTTTAGAGGATAATTGAGTAATTTCTATTTACTTTTGAATATTGTTTTACACTGGAAAGATTGGCTGGGTCAAAAGTGACCCGGGCCAAAAAAAGGGAATATTCGATACTGGTAAATATTATCGTTTGTAACTTTAGGAGTTTCTTTTCTGCATTTATATTTATACTTCTTATCGATGCGAATGTAATTTTTTAATCATGATTTATTTACATAAAAATTCATTTTTGGAAAATAGCTAATGAGTCATTTTTTTTGTGTTAAATCTCTATTTTAACTTCATTTCATTCAAGGATTCGAGTAGTATGTCCAGTAGATATTACTGTTATACGAAATTGGACTGCATTTTATCTTTATGGATACTAAATTCTAGGATTTGTACTAAGATTGCTATTATAAGAAAGTGTGGTATGAAAGAATGTCAAAATGAAAAAAAAACGAACGAAGAATGAAAATGTCAGGACAGATCTGATGTAAGATGGACATACAGTGGAGATGGTGAAAGTAGCACGAAAACATTTTTACTTCGTTTCGGTTTGAAACGATTTCGACATAGATAAGTGTGCAACTAGCTTGAGACGATTCCCTTGTTCCGTTGATAGCACGTTTTTACAACGTCGTTTCCGTAATAAGAGTCCATCGCGACGTATCTGACGGGCGTGTATCGTCATTGCAACGCGACGAAACGAAAAGACGTTTTGCTTTTACGTCGAATTGTCCACCGTTTTCAATTTCATTCTGAACGACGTTTCAACGTCTCTGTTCAATAAAGCAAAATTGAACGAAGGAAAAGAGAGAAAGCTTTGTTTCCGTGTGTTTTTCTTTTACATTTTTTTTTCTTTTTTTTTTTGCGAATTCTGTTTTGTATTAAAATTAGAAGTTTTGCAACAGAGAATCAAGAATATTTAATTTTGAAAATATTGAACTATAGAAAAATAGCCACAGTGGTGGAATGAACATTTTTTTGAGCGAAAGAGTACTTTTAGAATTTTTAATTTAGGGAAAAATAGCAACTGCAATATATATTTGAAAATGAACATATTTTACTTCCGTCAATCGTTCAAGATTA
>NW_017100168.1:500376-500983 GCF_001263275.1 Habropoda laboriosa
TTTAATAATGAAGTAATGCAAAAAATACTACATTCTTCCCTCAGTATCTCTGATTATTTCCACCATTAACCCTCTACTACCCAATTTTTCTTCGTTCACCAGAAAAAAAATTACAATTGATTACAATTTTACATTTTGACAGGAGAAGCACGAATCAATATCAAAAAATGTAAGAATTATTATAAAAAAAAGATTGGCTGATAATAATGTAACAGTGCAATAGCACAGCAATAAATAAACAAAACGAGACCATAAAACACACGGAGTTACAAAGGATTAACGTTCTCTCCTATTTCAATAACTATATTAAAACAGTTTCATGAACTTGAGGCAAGTGTCAAGAACTCCATAATCAGCTTCGCAGTTCCTCCGTTTCGTTTCATGTTTCATAATGAGAGCCCTCGATCCGTTGATCGCGAATGCAATTAACACGATCTGAAAATTCCATTCACTCCGAACAACGAACAATTTCATTCCGACGATAGTCACGCCTGTTCGACAATAGCAATTAATGCATGAATAAACGGTTAACAAGAGAAACAACGTTAGAAAAATTACGATAAATGCACACGGAGTATCGTGAAAGTTCTCGCAACACTAACAAATA
>NW_017100168.1:501012-503336 GCF_001263275.1 Habropoda laboriosa
TGCCTGTATTTAGATTCTAAACTAAGAAGTTTACACACACGTTAGAAAAGATCGTTTTCGTGTAGATTACCGTGTTATCGTTAATCGGTGTAACTTTTAAACGTTCGCGAACAACGAACATTGTTTGATATAACACCGCTCCAATTCCCCCGCAGATAGACGACTCTCACCGATCCTCCCTTCGTTCCTTCGTTCGTATCTGCCACCAAAAGAACGATTGTTTGACATACGAGCCTCCGTCTTCCGATACCCCCGACTCTGATCTATTTGCCGATTGATAAACGCATCCGGAATGGAGTTTAGCTGGTTTCGCGAGGCGCCTCCGCGATAAACACAAAGATACAATGGCATGTACAAAGAGAGAGTTACATATATGGAATCTTGGAAATGCCAATTTTATCGTGGTTCATTTAACGAAGTTAAGTGAATTGTTTGGAATTCTTACCTGGATATGTGGAATATTTAAAAATTTATTAAATACGTAATTATTGGGCCGTGCGGATTCTGATTGAAATAGCGACAAAAGACGAAAGGACGCGAAGGAATCGGCGAATTTTGTTCGCGACACGAAGGAATTGGCGAATTTTATTCGCGATACGAAGGAATCGGCGAATTTTGTTTGCGACACGAAGGAATCGGCGAATCTTGTTCGCGACACGAAGGAATCGGCGAATCTTGTTCGCGACTCAGAGGAATCAGTGAATTTTGTTCGCGATACGAAGCAGTCGGCGAATCTTGTTCGCGACTCAAAGGAATCGGTGAATTTTGTTCGCGACTTGAAGAATCCAGCGAATTTTCTTCGCGACTCCAAGGAACCGGCGAATTTCGTTCGCGACACGAAGGAACCGGCGAATTTTTTTCACGATCAAAGGAACCGGCGAACTTTCTTCGCGACTCAAAACAATAAGGAATCAGCGAACTACTCAAAGGAATCAGTGAATTTATTCGCGACACGAAGGAATCGGCGAATTTTTTTCGCGACACGAAGGAATTGGCGAATTTTGTTCGCGACACGAAAAAAGCTGGCGAATTTTATTCGCGACACGAAAATAGCTGGCGAATTTTGTTCGCGACTCAAAGGAACCGGCGAATTTTATTCACGATACGAAGGAATCAGTGAATTTAAATTCGCGAGACGAAGGAATCGTCAAATTTAAATTCGCGACACGAAGGAATTGGCGAATTTAAATTCGCGACTCTAAGGAATTGGCGAATTTTGTTCGCGACTCTAAGGAACTGGCGAATTTTATTCGCGACTCTAAGGAATTGGCGAATTTTGTTCGCGACACGAAGGAATCGGCGAATCTTGTTCGCGACTCAAAGGAATCAGTGAATTTTGTTCGCGATACGAAGCAGTCGGCGAATCTTGTTCGCGACTCAAAGGAATTGGCGAATTTCGTTCGCGACACGAAGAAACCGGCGAATTCTTTTCACGATCAAAGGAACCGGCGAACTTTCTTCGCGACTCAAAACAATAAGGAATCAGCGAACTGTGTTACGAGGGGAACGTAAAATCTCAAACCGCTTCCTTATCGTTTGTCATACCCGAAAATTACCTTACCTCTCGAGGTCCGTGTGAACTTGACATAAAAAAAGTCCCCACAATTTTTTGCGCGGTGGTCCCGTCTCTTGAAAAAAAGGGGAAGAGAAAGAGAGACGCATACAAGGAACAAGTGAAAACGTTGGTGGGCGATTTTATGTAACAGTCCGTTAGTTCTGGCCGGAACATCTTTTAACCGGGTAACTGGCGCGAACATGACGCACGAAAAATATGTGTCACGGCTTTTGTCGCTTTATTCGGCACTCGGTTTATTCCCGTTCCTGGAAACTTTCTTTTCATATGCATATAGATATACTTTTTATCGTGTTTTTTATTCGGTGAATTCAGCGAACGTGTCTGATTGGAAGATAAAAAAAATAATATCAAAGATTAATTAGCAATTGGAAACCCTTTTGTTATTCGATACGTCGGGATTTTTCATGCAACAGAGAGATAAATTTCGGTGCATATTGCAAATGTAATGTCAATTTTTTAAAATCTTGAAATTCTTTTTGAGAAATATATTTTTTTCTTCGTTGAATCGAATTTATTTAAAACTAGCTATTAATCCAGACAATATTACAGTTAAATTTGAAATTAGCGAAAAATATTCGTTAAATTTTTATATCGAATTAATAAATAAACTCCAGCAGTAACTAAAGTAGACCAATGGACTAAGGAAGAAATAGGAATTGGTGCTATTACAGCAACCGGTTGATCAATTTAAAAGCAGCACTCTTGAGCACTCTTTGTGAAAACTGTGAAAATTAATAATATAAATATA
>NW_017100168.1:503421-534715 GCF_001263275.1 Habropoda laboriosa
AGAAGGTAAAAAAAAAAAAAAAATAATCACAGATTAATTACTAATTGAAAGCTCTTTCATTAAACGATAAATCTGGATTCCTTGCGCAACAAAGAGATAAGTTCCCATTGCATGCTGCAAATGTAATTTCAATTTTTAAAAAATCTTCGTACCACCTACATTTGAAATTCTTCTCGAAAAAATTCAAATATTACCCAACGCTCGACGACCAAAAAAGAAATACAAAGATCATTTCCAAACGCTGTACACAATTCCAAAATTAACACATTGAATTTCTCTCGTGGTACGTTATTTTCACCGTTCCACCGATTCAACGTGAAATTTACAGAGCTTCCTCCATCCTCCCTGCTTAAATAACTATAACGACAACAACGTGACACATATTTCCTCGTATCCTACATGCGGAACGTCGAAACGTGCACGTTTACCTCGATCTTTCAATCTACCCGTGTCTTGAATGGCCATTGAATCGCACATAACCAGCAGTTCAACGGGAATCATCGCGAAACGTCTCGGGTTTTATCCAGGCTTCGAGCTGCGTCGGAGAACGGCCGATTAACCGAGTGCATGCGTGTAAATTTGACATTATCTTATCCGCGGGCGGCTTACAACGCGTGTATATTATCGTGTCGCGCGAGGGCTCTCCCATTCTGTAAACAGATGCAGGATGATACACAATCTGCCGTGTCGATTGTGACATCACGAAATTACCGAGTGATGCCAAGTGTGAAATTTCATTTTATTATGCACATGTCGCGTTGTTATCACCGACTGCGCCTATGGCAATGTCCGTTTGATCACGTTCGAGGATATTACATACGTTGATGTGATTTTGGGCGACGTTAGAAAATGACTATTTTGCATTTTCTGAGTAGACGTTGAGCAAATTTATGAAATTTTACAGGATTTTCTGTTAAAAAAGAGAAGAAACAATCCTGTTCCTAAAGTATGCGCACTGGTCCCTCGATTAATCTTAATTGATTAAAATTTGGAAAAGAAAATTATCCAGAAAGAAGCTAACAATGAAACTGAAATAGAAATGGCAAATATTTCAAGTGATGAGGATAGTGACTTCGAGCAAATTAAAAAGGAAAGGGTTCACTATCTTCAAGTACAGTTTTCTGAACTTTCATATTTCTCTTTCTTTGAAAATTTGAATATTTTTCCAACTTTCGTTATCTCTTTTCTTGTGAAAATTTCACAGTTTTCTGAATTTCCGTCGTTCCTTTTTCCGTGAAAATTCCTGAAATAAATATTTTCATAACTCTATCCTTCCTCTCAAGTATCTTTTTTATACTCATTTACGCGTAAGAAATTTCATCCGCAAAAAAAAGGCCACACGAAACGCATACTTGGCGTAAATCAAGGGACCAGTGTATTCTCCGAGCACTATTCTCTGATTGCTCTGCTAAAACACAGGATGTCCCAGTTATCACGGTGCAACTGTATCAGACAGTAAAACTGTAACTTTTCGAATACGACAAAAATTTATTCTCGGAGAAGTCGATTTCAAAAAATTCATCGCACCGGCTATTTTCTCCGCGAATTAGGGTATTATTCAAGAAGCGGGACGAGCGGGAGGAACGTGTTCGGTGCGAGGTGAGAATCGATTCCGACGTATCGTCCACGCGATTACGATATTAATTCTCGCTGGATCATTTTTCAACGGCGAAAACATGTTTGCCACATGGTCCGTACTAGGCCACAACTTGCGACGATCACACGGTAATCGATAATCTTCACTCGAATGAGTCACAATTGGCCAGGTGATCGAGATCGAGGAGCTCGATCCATGGCGAACTGTACACTTTTCTGCAGCTACTTGCGAGAATTTTTTCTCGCATCAATGAGTTTAACTCTTTCGCGACTTATTTTTTGGAAGAATTTCTTGTTTATCTACAAATTATCAGGTTTGTAATGGATATTGAATTGAGACGAATTTTTGTTCGAGTACGCAAATGCGAAAGGGTCACGAAACGGTTAATGATAACAATTAAAATCCATCCTGATGTTATTTCTGTTTATACTCGTATCGTTTGTAACCGATTTTTCTTCGTTCCTGAGAAAAACAATTGCCGATTACAATTTTATGTATAGATGGGAAGAGCAAGAACGAATGATTATCATAAAGAAATTGATTGGTAATAGTGTAGTAATATAATGCAATAGTATAGCAATCAAGAAATAAAATGGGACTTAAGAAAAATAGATAAACAGATACTTACGTTAACAATGTTCGTTACAATGTGCGTTACAGAGATTTGATAAAGTCATAAAAAAAAAAAATGATGATCAATTATCATTTCTGCAAAGTGGCAAATTTATTGGAATTTTCAAAGGTTAAATAAAATCATAAAAAAAAGTGTTAATCAATTATCGTGCAATTTAAATTAAAAAATAAAATTGAACGTCCATTAAATTGTTCTTCTGTTACAAGATTAAAAACAGTAATTAATCTGGACGTTTTCTATAATTATTTACACAAGGATCTAATAAATAAACGACAACAAGTGTACTCGATTTTTACCCTATTGAATGGAACACGTTTACCATGTTGGAATGCGTAATAAATTGAGCGTAATGAAAATATACGATTTCATTGAGGAAATTGAGGTTGACAGCTAAGTATGCGCAACGTTGTGAACGTGTAAACATTGTTTACATTTTCCCCGTTTCAAATCGAACAATTTTACCGCGCTCCCACTAACCTAAAAAATGTTTCATTTCAACAATCGTTTCAATACATTTCCCAAAAAGTAAATCCGTATTCGTAGACACTGAAGAACGTTCGAAAAATTACAATGGAACGTGAAGCAAGACCAGAGAAAAAACAAACTCGACCTTACTTTAGGCAATAACTTCGCCACTCGGTCGATACAGTAGAATCCGCCTTGCGGCAGATAATTGAATTAATAAGACAGTCGTGTGGCGAACGTAAAGATAAATCGGTTCAATACGTTTCGCCTAAAAGACGGACGTTTCGCTAGCTATCACAATGTAAACAGAACGTATCATCGAGTTATGCAATGGAACAGCGGGCCTGGTTACAATAGCGGTGCAAAATATCGAATTTCGTGCCTCGAGCGTAGTATATACGCATACAGTTCAGCGACAACAGAACACGACGAGGAATAAACGAATCACAGTGTCTCGCGGTCGCTGCATTATGTCAGCTCGGCAGAGAAGCCGGGACACGTGAAACAAAGATAACGTATACGACAAAGGCGTATACAGAGAGAATGTATGTATCGTATGTGTTTTGTATGTGTATGTGTGTGAGAGAGATGATCGCCCAGACAATTCACAAAAAGCATCGAAAGTCGTCGATGATCAAAAGCCCGAGATTCTTTTTTTTTTTTTCTATTCTTTCTTTTATTTCGTTTTTCGTTCTTTTTTGTGTGTATTCTTATCGCACGTATCTTTCCAAGGTCGCCGTTGCGAAGATTTCTCTTAAGATCGATTATGTAATACGCAATGCTACGTAAATACAGCGCTTCGGGATAGTATTTCGTTTTGTGTTTTCATTGAAACATCGAGGAATGTGACGTAGTTTATTTTTACTTCTTTCTTTTAACGAAAGCTTAGGTATTGAACTGCGAGCGTGTGGTATATCACGATCGGAGTTGAAAGCATATAAATCGATTAGTATGCATCGGTGCGGTTGGATTTTTCTTCGAGCTGGATGTCGAAAGTGCCGGTTTCCGTACGCGATTTTATCGACTCGACAATTAGAAAGACGCGACACGTCACCCGCGGTGTTTAACCGCGCGAGATAGGTGTGTTTGAACAGAAGGTACACGCGACGTTGATAACAACGTTAAATTGACTGTTTAAAAAACGAACTATTCGATACACGAGAATTGAAAGTTTTTTCTTTTTCTACAATCTCGTCTACTAACTCTAATTTCTCAATATTTGCCTCCTTTCGATTCTGTTACACGCTAAGAACGGGTCAAACATTGAACTTGTCGATACACTCCGAAAGGATTGAATAGGAGGGGGAGAGGACGTGATCGTAATTTTCTGTTGCGGGCAGTTCAATAGAATCTCTCTGGAGTGTTTGTCGAACCAGCTGCCTCTAACAAACTTCGCAAACAGGGTTAAAAAGCAAGAGTTAACTCGGTTCTCTTTTTTTTTTCTCTTCCTCTCAGTCGCACAGCTTGCCAAATGTTGCTCAACACTTGACACTTTAAAATCTTGCGAATTATTTCGCAAACAGCTGGTTCAACGAGAACGGCGGCCAGTGAGTTTCTGCGATTCCAGGAAGAATGAGTTAACGCGTTCGTTGCGTCGACAAGCGACATGTTTGCGTTTAGCGCAATTTTCACTGATTCCGAGATCATTATTTCTACGCTGGTTTAAAGTTCATCGCGGAATTTCAGATTTCTTTTTACAGAATAATGTAAGATATTTATTGAAGATTTGAGAATTTATTTGATCGACGAAGGCGTATTTTTAATTTGTGAAAAATACTTGGGGAGAAAGTATGAATAATAAGAAAATTATATTTGTAATATTTCAGGATATCGTTAAAAATACGAAGATAACGAAGAGGTTAGGTAAAGATAAAGCGATTCAATTTATACGAAATTATAAAACTACGTATTATTGAAATTAATCATCGAGTCTCAATCGTAATCGTGAACGATGTTTACATAAGCATATATTTCACGTCTGTTCGTCAATTTTAAATTCCAGTCTACTTTTCTTCGAACCGAGGCAATATTAATCAGAAAGACTCGACTCGACTTTTTTGAAATTTCAAATTTTTCTCATTTACACAAATTATGGACTTTTCTGAAATGTCAAATTTCTCCCTTTAAACAAATTATAGATCTCTTTGAAATTTCAAATTTTTCCCCATTTACACAAATTACATACCTTTTGGAAATGCCAAATTTCTCCCATTTCGACAAATTACGGATTTCATTGAAATTTCAAATGTTTCCCATCACCCAAATTACAGACTTTCCCAAAATTTCCAATTTCTCCCACTCGCGTAAAATAAGAAAACTACGTCTCGTTAAAATTAATCCTGAAATCTCAACAATAATCTCGATCGAAGTCGGCGCAAGCGCACATTCGACATCTTCGCCCGTAAACTTCAAAATTCCCCAATTTTCCCCGGGATCGTGACAAAATCGATCACAAAAAAAAAAAAAGACTCCATTCGCCTTTTTTAAAATTTCACATTTTTCCCATCTAACACAAAGCGACCTTGGAAAAGATAGCGTACGCGGAAGCTGTACCTCGGCCGAGGTAATCGGCGAGTCGAAAGTATGGCCCACCTCTGGACACGCGAGGGGGTAAAAGGGGCCTTAGGTTGCGATTGCAGAAGTCAGCGTGGTCGCAGCAGGCGACCACGAATTCCACGTCACCTGGACCGCTTAGCGAGTTATTCATGTTGCACCAGACCGAGTAATCGGGCCCCGGGAAGAAGTGTGTCTTATTGTAACACCTGAGAACAATTTACATAACTTCCGGACCAGAATATTCACAGTGTGTACCTCCGGACGAATAAAGAAACAATCGTATAACAACACGCGCGCGCCTTTCTCGTTAACCCTTTACATTACGTTTTTCCCACTTTGTTCTTTTCCTTCACTTATTATCTTCACGTTTCGTACTTTATTTCCGGGTTACTTTAGTTTCTTTTCTTTAAATTAAACAAAAGGGAGATGTGTCTCGGGGAATTTTCTTTTCCAACGGTACCTTGTTGTCACGTGGTCATTTCCATTCCTCGTTTCCTCTTTTCCTTTCTTTCTCGAGCGAGATCAATTATGCTTAATCAAGAACCAACGTCATCCTGCGCGCGCGCGCGCGCGCGTGTACGAGCATTGTAAATAAATTACATACGCGGGCCGCAGCTGGTCGGCACTTTTTCTCTTCCTACTCCCTTTTCTTTTTCTTTTCGGAACGCCTTTTTTTCCTTCCTCTTTCTCCTCAACTTTGTTGGCCGCGTGATAAATTACTCTTATTACGAGGTTATAAATTCGCAGAGGGCATACACCAGCGGCCGAACATAACAGCCAGCCGAGATAAGTTCGGGAATTAATCATTAATAACTCGCGATCGGTAATAATTCACCTGCTTCTTTCTGTTTTTTTTTTTATTATTCTTCTTTTCTTCGAGGCCAATTTCGCCGTTAAAGCGCCGTGTTACAACGTCGTTATCTCGGGCTCTTTAGGAAAACGTGTTATTGCGTCTCGAGTATTCTACGTTTTCTACTTCTGGATATAGTCGTTCGAGCAGGAAACTGTGCTACTTATCCGGCGATTTTTCATAAAATCTCTGCTTTATCGAACGAAGTTGCTGATCCGTGTAAAAACTAGAACATTTCCATCGGCATTTAAGCAACCGGCTATAGATTATATTCGAGAAACGCGCCAGCAGACAGGGCTCTTGAAAAGATACGATCGTAAGATCACGCTTTTAATGCGCAATTCGTTTGAAAATATCTACATTGTAGTTACACTTCAGCAGAAAACCGCGAGACTTTGAACTGTTTAAACAGTTTTCTGCTGACTCGACGAATCGTTGAATGCAACTATGTTTCCATTAAACGTGCGTGCAACAACAAGATACCGTTCGAAGTGTGAAACATTTAGACGATCTTTGAGACGAAAAAGACACATAAAAGTTCGAATCCTTCGTACAGATACTATAATTAATCGGCGTAGATAAAGTTTTCAGTCCCTGAGGGAAATAACGGGCACAGCGGAACCCCGTATAACGCGATAAAGAGAAAAGAAACAGGCATAACATTTGCAACTGAAGAGCATGAAAATTCTGAAGCTGAAGAAACTGTGGTCAGCGTCGAAAAAAAGCATCGAAATCTCGGTGAAACTTAATTTCAAGCGATTCTTCGAGTGCTCAGATTCTAGTTTCACCTTCCTTTATCTTCGCTTTAAATTATTCCATACCTACGCATGATAAAGAAAATTTTACTTCTTCGTTATTTTAAAATGAAATTAAGAAAGAACAAAATTTCACAGAGATTTTAATTCTAATTTTTTTGCGAATATTTTACTTGAATTCTGATAAAAATTTCAAACATTTTTTCAAATTCTCCCGCGTCACAAAGGGTCCCGCTGTACACGCGAAAGTACATAATGTATGTATGTGTACAAGAGTTTTACAAGCTGCGAGGGAGAGGCAAGTTAAGATCAATTCTCCGTCGGCAAGATCCAAGACTAACGGAGAATTAATTCGGTTCAGTTTACCGAAGTTCGTTACATTTCCTGTCGCTCTCGCGGAATATCTTCAGCGGAACAACGGAAGAATTCGCGAGACAGCAGGTGAACTACAATCCTCTGGAAAGAGATCATTATATTGGCAGGACGTGCAGAAATTGTGAAACAATAATAATAATAATAATAAACAGTTAATCAACTACGGTTACTTGTTGAAGGAAGAGAATGGCGAAGCGTGGGTGCAAGATGTTATCGAGAGAAGATTAGAACGGACATTTTTGCAACATAGAGAAAGGAATAATACGAGTCAGCTGATTTTCAGCGAGTAAATAAATTAATACAATTACAATAGCTGATCAAGCGTCGTTCGATGATTGCTGCTCGTCGAACGAGTTAACGCAACGTCGAAGCGTTTAACCGTTAAACGATGTTCAAATGCAAAATAGTTCCGCAGAAACTGGACGTAATTGTCGTCACCGATGCGTTTCCTCATCGATCGAATGTGACATATTCTTGAGTTCTACACTTTTTGCACATCTTACACCGACCCTTCGAACGTTCGAACAATTATCGACGATAATGAACGATA
Source organism: Habropoda laboriosa (assembly GCF_001263275.1). Taxonomy (NCBI): domain Eukaryota; kingdom Metazoa; phylum Arthropoda; class Insecta; order Hymenoptera; family Apidae; genus Habropoda; species Habropoda laboriosa. Next base: position 511,204 of record NW_017100168.1, read on the forward strand.
AGAAGATAAGTGTGGACGTGAATAAAGTCTACTGGATTCTAATGAGAGAGAGAGAGAGAAAAGGATGTCAAATTGAAGGAACACCGAGAGAAAGCCCCAAACGGAACTATACATAGTCTATAGGATTTCTACTACGTTTCCTTCTTTTTTTTTTAGTTTTTTTTTTTTTTTGTTTATTAGAAGAGATACTGCGAGAGAAAATATTTACAAGAGATGTCCTTTTTTTTTTGTACAAGGAGACATGTTTACCAGTGTCACTACTCTACGTGTCTACTTTCGTTAAAGAGTGCAGAGAGGAGAGATAGAGAGAGAGAGAGAGATATGGCAACATGCTACCGGCGCTTTCCAAGCTCGCTCAGGAGGACTTCCGGTTCCCTCGAGCACTTGTAAGCAAAAATATACAAGGAGGAGAGTACCTTGAAGTAACTAGAAGCTCCATAGGTGACAAACATTTTCACACTGTTTCTTTCATCTCGAGCATCTATCATCGTTACGTCACTCTTTATCATACGTTTGCCGAAAAAAGAAACGCTCTTACGTTCGAATAATTACGGTGCGAGATAATTGGAAAAAAAAATTGTTACAAAAAGAGAGAGAGAGAGAGAGAGAGAGAGAGAGAAATTATGAAAAATTTACTAGAAATTTATCGGCTGTGCTGCGATAAATATCGCGGAGCGATAATAAGAAAAAGAGAGAGAAAAGGGAAACAACCGATCGATAAACCTGCAAGTGTTGAATCCTGATCGTAAATTCTGATCAGAAAAGACAGATCCTACATGAAGTTTATCCGTATCAACGGTATCAGGTGGAATATCCATCGGGAATGATAAACGCAGCGGACAAAGTAAGTGTCGAGGTTCCGGACGCTCGGGAACGGAAGTGAGCGTGTCGCGTAAACGCAGATTCGCGCGCTACGAATGAAAATTTCCGTGCCCATGGAGTGGGCATCGCAACGCGAAAGGGAGGTACGAGGTGACACGGTCCAGTATATCGTGTTTTATCGGCCACGTCGAACGCGCACAGTGAGGAAGCGGAATGAGAAACAGAGAAAGGCGGATCCGAGTGCAAGTAGTGCATTATGCACGGTATACCGGGTGTCCCACATATTTTGCATTCTGTGATTAAACATCCGACGAGAATTTCATTGGAAAAACACTGTCGCCTTATTTTTAATCGCAGAACACGCTGGCAAACTTTATTAGGAGAATTTACGAGACAGTATATACAAGGTTAGGTGTTCCATTAACTCTTTGCACTCTGAGCATTTTTTATACCCACACCTACAAGAATTATTTCGAAAAAAGAAACAAACTTTTACATGTATAATTACTACTTTATTTCAACAAAAGTCACTACACCTAATCATTTCCGAATTTGAAATTGAGAAATTTGAAATTTGCCACTTCGCTGGGCTTGGTTATTCCACTGTTAACCATTTGCACTCGAATGTCGACTGAGAAGCGACATTATTTTTTACTATTTGGCAAATAATTAAAATAAATGAAAAAGGAATTTGTTATGATTAAAATATATATTTGTCAATATACACATGGTATAATTTATTTCTGTGTTAGCTTTAAACGATTTCATCCATTTTTTCAACAAATACGAAATATCAATTTTGAAGGTAACAGGCTATAGTGAAAAGATCCTCGAGTGCAAAGGGTTAAACTTCTCCATGGTAATTAATTCGCCAATGAAGTTACGTTGCATATTACCTTGCCAGTGGAGTACAAAGGGTTAATTTCATATCTACCTTAAGGATCTCCGTTATTTCAAAATTATATTACTCGTACGATAACATTGTAACACCGTAATTCATCCATTCTCGTCAAGATATAAAAGAAGAATTTCCCTCGTAGAAAGTATATCGAAGATACTGAAAATAGTACGGAACTAACAGGACACCGCGTACAGCGTGCATTGGCGCAGGCCACCGCACACGGGCCAGAGCGCGTACACGCGCGCGTAACATCCTGACGTCGCGTAAAATGTATATTTATATGCGTGTATATCTGGACACAGATAATAGTTGAAACAGAAAGAGATAGACGGCGCGTGTATATGAGAGAGATAGAGGAAGATAGAGCACAAGATAGACAGCCGCAGAGCGTGTGTCAGCAGGTTGGCGTTGACAATGTGCGCACGAGATAGAGAGAAAGAGAGACGTACTACCATTAAACTTACGGAGGCCGGTGACACAATGCACAATTCTGCATAGAAATAGAAATAATAATAACAACAATGAAAAAAAAAAAAAAAGAAAAGTACGACAGAGAGATATAAAAAAAAAAAGATGGTTACGATCAGCGGATGTATTGACACAATAAATAATGTATACATGGTGTGTGTATATGTATATATATATATAAATAAACAAAATATGTACAACGAAATAAATAATAATAATAATACGAGAGCGGTTACATCGTTAACGTTCATTCTTGCTGCTACTGCTACTACTGCTGCTGCTGCTGATGCTGATGCTGCTGCACACATATAATATAATACCTGCAGCGTGTATCGGTTGGAAAACGTGAGAGCAAGAGGAAGACAGAGAGAGACTGAATAGAGCACGAGCTATGATGCGATAGAGCCCAGCTGAGAAGGGCTCTGAGCGGTTCGCGTAGCCAGCGAAGAATAATTGCGTCGGGATTGACTCGGAATTGATAGAGACAATATAATCGTTACATGAAGAGAAAGAGAGAAAGAGAGAAAGGATAGCATCGATGGAAAAATCCGCGGAGAGTGAACAGCATGAAAATTTAATTGCTACTTTAATTAACAAGATGCTTCTCTCCGGCGTTGTTATATATATATACGTATGTACTATGTACAGTGTGTTTCTTTAGAGTCTAAATGAAAATCAGACTGGAAAAAGGAATTTAAATATATCTATATATATATGTGTGTGTGTGTGTGTACAGAGAGATAGAATAAAATGGTGAAAACGAGATATATATATATATATACAGCTACAAGAGATAGGAGAAAGATAGATAGGCAGATAGAAAAAGAGAGACAGAGAGAGAGAGAGAGAGAGAGCTGCAGCAAAAGCCTGAGCCACCTGCAGAGTTTTCGCTACTTCCAGGTCATTAGACTGTACCTTCTGTGGTGCGAGGGTGCAGCGGAGGTTTCAGATACCGATTGCAAAAATCTTCTTTGCAGCACTCGATGACAAAGGTCGTGTTTCGCGAGTCGCTCGTCATGCAGAAGATGAGCGGCTCGGGCTGCGACGGCGACAGCTGTTTATGCACGCACCTTCAAGCCGAGTTTGCACCAGTTTCAGAAATCAAAAAGAGACACACAAACCAACGTGTGTTACGTTGTCCGCGGGTGGGAAGAAAACAAAAAAAAATATATATAGAGAGAGAGAAGGGGGAACGGGGATAATCGTGCTTGTGGATCGCGGCGGCTGCGGGAACACTCGAGGTTACTCCATGAAAAATATCAAGGGCGACGTTAAGGAGGATAATACACGCGTGTGCACGTTACTTGTCAAGGGGACTCGCTTGTCGTACTTCAACTCCGCCGGTAGAACGATAAAATACTGTTTGATACGTCTGTTTCTTTTTTGTGTTCGTTTTTAATTCTTCTCATTCATAAAAGAAGAAAAATATATTTTTTAATTATCTTACAGTAGAGTACAACGATATGTTAGTTTCCTTTTGACAATTGTTTCGGTTGAACCGAAAGGTAAACGACAGAGAAACGAGGAAATTTTTGTCTGCTTTAAATAGCAAGATTTTTGGCTCGATTTGATAAGCGGAGATCCGCGAGATTGCATAACAATGATATCACCGTCTAAAAATATCCACCTCCCCGTTGGGGAGCATAACAAAGCAACCGAAACATCCACTTTGGAGAAACGTGTGTTTCGCGAAAATATTTTGAAAAACTACACGTTAATGTCAGCCGTACAATCTGATAACGTTGTACGGGTAACGCGATATACGAGGCTTTGCGAAAATAACTGAAAATACAACGCCTTGTTCCTCCATTTTCACCCTTTATTTCGTCTATTAAATTCAATCGAATCCTCGAAACATCCTGCATTGCTACGAGAGGAGGGGATATTAAACGACGTATTTACCGAAAATTTCATCGTTCTACCGGACAAAAACAAAACAGCCGTACAAAAACTGTGTTTCACACTCGATCGAGACTCGATCGTTCCGTGGTAACACGGGGATCTGCTTTCGTATCTCCGCGGGATCCCCGCGGATCGAGCGAAGCCTCGCAGGAAAAATACGGCGAGTGGAATAATTAACCGTAAAAATAATGCGCCTGCATAGCTGCTCGTCTAACCGTCGATACCACGGAACCGATAAGCGATCGGCGTGATCGCTAATAATCACTTCGCGCCACACGGCTGAAGAAAACAGGTGGGATGCTGACGCGGAAACAAACTTCAACAAACGCACGAAGAAAGAGAGAGAGAGAGAGAGAAAACAGGGGGAACAAAGTAAAACTGAGGATGAAAAACCAAGAAACTCAAAACGGACAGTATAAGGTAGCAATAATAGAAATAAGTGAGGAAGAGTTTTGTTAAATGATCGAACAAAAAGTACATAGGGGGTGGGGTAAGAGAAAAATGGAGGAGAAAGAAAATATAATAAAACTCTATTCAACACCGTGCAATCTCAACACTCGTTTTTTTTTTATTTTTGCGATACCTGACAAGTGGGGGTAGCCAGTGGTAGCAGATCGTCGTTCCTGAAATCCCGTTATTTCTCTCGCGACACGTCGTCGAGCGTAAAGATAGTAGAAAATAATAGAAAAGAAACAAAAAAAAAATATATATATGTGAAAATAATTAAACAACATTTCTGTTGTAAGATGGTACGATGTCGTTGGTTATAATCCTTTAACCGTGTCCCTGACTTATATTTGTCCTCGTTAATTGATCTCAGAAGGACGGACGAGACCTTGTCGAGTAGGAAATTCTCCCGTCGTTGAGCGGAGCTGAGATCGGGCTGGATTTTAAAGCAGGCATAATGTAATCAAACGAAACTCGACACACCAAAAATGAGGGTAATAAAAAGTAGTGGAAAAAAAAAATACAGGTACATGGTAGGAAACAAAAAAACCGGGGCAGTTAAGAGGCAAACGATCATCATCATCATCATCATCATTATCATCATCATCACGGATGCAGTGAGATGTTGTTAGTCGAGGTTGATTTAAAAATGGAAAAGTTCAATGGAAATCTCAATTCAAATTTTCACAGAGAAAACGAAAAGTAAAACACGGAGATGTATTAGGGATGTAAGGGAAGAAAGATGGGAAATTGCAAAGAAAATGTGCGAGTGCGCGCGGAACGAGCCTCAAGGTGATCCACAACGAGCGGTAATTCGAAGGCGCGCGATCGCGATCACGAAACGGCGCACGAAATCTTGGATGATCGCGTCTGTTCGTTTCTACGCTTGAATTGTATTCGTTTAAACTTCGTTTTAGTAGCTATATTTCTTCTATTTTGTGGTTTTTTTGGGGGGGTTTTAGGGAAGATTGAGATGTAATTGTGATTTCTTTATGGCGGAATTCTGATGTTTCGATTACCTAAACTAAAATTTAAAAAAAGAGAACGTTACTTTTTGCAGCATTTACAAGCATTTTTTAATATCTTCTTTTTGAACGAATAATCATGAAAATTAATTCGACCCCTTCTTTCACAAACTTCAATGTTTATTTTGCAAAAAAAGCTGAAAATAATGGAGATTATTTTGAACGACTCTTTTGCATTTGTCAGATAGCTGATGAATTCCCTTTCCGAGAAAATATGGCGGCGCTCAGTCGACGAGACTTCCTTGAACAAAGGCACCGAATTAATTTTCTCCGCCTAATATATGAATAGGCGATTGAATAAAATCGATTATACCGAGATCGATCGGTGAAAAACAGAAACAATCGAAACGCATAACCCGCGCTCATAACCGGAAGAAACGAGGTCAGACGAAGGCGGCACGTGAAATATTTCTTCCATTCGACCCTCACACGTGTCCTTTCAGACATATGCATCTCTTACATACGTTATTGCTCCGCGAGAGTCCATCCTTGAAATGGGATCCTTTTGAATCGCGAGCGCCAAGGGATTTGCTCGCGATCGATGATCGATTATACGCGGCGCGCGCCACAATGGCGGCGCGCGAAATGTTTCCGCGTGAAACTATCGAAAGTTCGACGATAAAAATGAAACGAAGATAAGTGGAGAAGAAGAAGAAGATGAAAGGAGAAAGAGAGGCAACAACTTCCGACAATTAGTCGCGCTTTTACAGAGCAGAAAATTCAGATTGATCGCTGACTCGCGTGTTTGAATTTCACGAACGCTCCCGCCAAATGGATAACGATCCAAAATGGAATCAGTTAACTGTTTCCTTCGTACGAAAGGAAGAAAGTTTTTCCTTTTCTTTCACTCTCGAGTCGCGTTCCTCTGATGAACGTGAATGCTTTCTTCTCCTCTACTTTCGGAAATTGAAAGAAAATTGTAAGATCGAAGAGGAAATCGTTGATGTAATATCGTTCGATCTCTCGAATGGAATAATTGTGCGTTACGTTGAAATTAATACGATGATAGGAAAAGTTAACGTTTGCGGATTAATTGCAATTACGTTCGCCGGAGAAGAAATTTTCCGTACGAGAGACGTAATTGAGAAGTATGTTACACGAATGTGCAGCCTCGAAAATACATTAATGTCTTTTTTATGGAGCCTATTACTTTTGCTCAATGCTGATCTGCCTACGTACGGACGAACTGCGTCACGTTACTTCATTCCTTGGAATCGTGCGCGATTTCTATGTATCTTTTTTCCTGCGCGATTTTTTACTTCGAGACTGATTGATCGTTGTCTGTAGTTGTGAATTTCTACATACGAAAATGGTTCTTACGATACTTCTATCGTTTTATTTTCAGAGAATTACAAAATGGATTACTAAAAAATTCTTACATTTGACGTTACTTTGGAAAATCTCTTTTTCTATATTTTTATTTTTACAAAATTGCACAGAAAGAATACTGAAGAATATCGTGAAAGCTAATACCAAAATTACAAGGAAGTATATAAAAGAATTATAGGAAAAAGTCTGAAATGTGACGAACACCTTTTTCTATATTTTCATTCCAACGAAATTGCACGAAATAGCAAAGAATACCGGTGGAGTTAATATTAATCAATTCACCAGATATTCTTTTAAGAAAAACATCCGCTCTCCCGTTGCATAATCTTTTTCCGTGGAGAGATCGTAAAAACCGATGAATATTCGTAGAGTGAAAAAGGAGAGAAGAAGAAGAAGGAGAAGAAAAGAGAAAAGCAACGAACTAAACAAACAACAGATATTCACCGGAGGAGAAGAAGCATCCAAGGCCACGAGAGGAACAAACTCATCATCGAGCAACGTTACGTTTTCGCTTCTCTCTTTCTCGCCGGATGCGCATAACACGTCGTTACGTGCAGTTTACCCTCGGTAACTATAGCTTCGCGCGTTCGCACCTGCTTTAACAGACGAACCTTTGCAGCGTGTAAGTAAAGTACGCGACCAGCGAAACACGCTGAAAATCGCGAGAAAATTTTACGTCACGGATCCAAACAACCAACCAACCTCCTCCGCCTCTTTCACGTTCCTTTCGGGAAGATGCCCTCGTGAAAACGACCTCGCGGATATTTTTGAGTCCGGCAAAATCGACGCGGGTTGAAATGTTTCATTCGCAGACGATCGAGAGCTCGACCAAACCTAATCGTCGATACCTTTCAGTACAGAAAAAAGGAGAGAGAGTAAGAGAGTGAGGGAGAGAAGGAGGGAGTAAACTTTCAGTGAAGAAAAACGGAGAGAAAGAGTAAGAGAGAGAGAGAGAGAGAGAGAGAGAGTGAGTGAAGGAGAGAAGGGGAGAGAAAGAGAGTAAACTTTCAGTGAAGAAAAAAGGAAAGAGAGTAAGAGAGAGAGAGAGAGAGAGAGAGAGAGTAAAAAAGAGAGTGAGTAAAAGACAGAGAGAGTAATAGAGACAGAGTGGAAGAGAGAGAGAGAGTAAAACAGAGTGGGAGAGGGAGAGTGAAGGGAAGAGATAGAGAGAGAGTAAAACAGAGTGGGAGAGGGAGAGTGAAGGGAAGAGATAGAGAGAGAGTAAAAGAGAGAGAGAGTAAAAAAGAGAGTTAGTAAAGAGTAAACGAGAGTAGGAGAGAGAGAGTGAAGGGAAGAGATAGAGAGAGAGTAAACTTTCAGTGAAGAAAAAAGGAGAGAAAGAGTAAGAGAGAGAGAGAGAGAGAGAAAGAGAGAGTGAAGGAGAGAAGGGGAGAGAGAGTAAACTTTCAGTGAAGAAAAAAGGAAAGAAAGAGAGTAAGAGAGAGAGAGAGAGAGAGAGAGAGAGAGTAAAAAAGAGAGTGAGTAGAAGACAGAGAGAGTAATAGAGAGAGAGAGTGGAAGAGAGAGAGAGAGTAAAAGAGAGTGGGAGAGAGAGAGTGAAGGGAAGAGATGGAGAGAGAGTAAAAGAGAGTGGGAGAGAAAGTGAGAGAGAGTGAAGGAGAGAAGGGGACAGAAAGAGAGTAAGAGAGAGAGAGAGAGAGAGTAAAAAAGAGAGTTAGTAAAGAGTAAAAGAGAGAGAGAGAGAGAGAGAGAGTAAAAGAGAGTGGGAGAGAGAGAGCGAAGGGAGGAGAGAGAGAGAGAGTAAACTTTCAGTGAAGAAAAAAGGAAAGAAAGAGAGTAAGAGAGAGAGAGAGAGAGTAAAAAAGAGAGTTAGTAAAGAGTAAAAGAGAGAGAGAGAGAGAGAGTAAAAGAGAGTGGGAGAGAGAGAGCGAAGGGAGGAGAGAGAGAGAGAGTAAACTTTCAGTGAAGAAAAAAGGAAAGAAAGAGAGTAAGAGAGAGAGAGAGAGTAAAAAAGAGAGTGAGTAGAAGACAGAGAGAGTAATAGAGAGAGAGTGGAAGAGAGAGAGAGAGAGTAAAAGAGAGTGGGAGAGAGAGAGTGAAGGGAAGAGATGGAGAGAGAGTAAAAGAGAGAGGGAGAGAGAGAGTAAAAGAGAGAGGGAGAGAGAGAGTAAAAGAGAGAGGGAGAGAGAGAGTAAAAGAGAGAGGGAGAGAGAGAGTAAAAGAGAGTGGGAGAGAGAGAGCGAAGGGAGGAGAGAGAGAGAGAGTAAACTTTCAGTGAAGAAAAAGGAGCGGAAGAGAGAGTAAAAGAAAATGAGAGAATAAGAGAGAGAGGGGTTATTAAAAAGGTGCAGCAAGGCCAGCTGCGTTAAGTTCGATCGGTGATAGAGAGAACACGGTCGCGCTAAGCCGTGTATCGTGTACGCTTCGCGCTATCTGTTCCGGCGAGAGCGTTAACAAACGTGAAATATGAAGCACGAGAGAGCCCGAGAAGAGGACCTCGAGTAACTTAAAGAAAGAGAGAGAGTAAGAGAGAGGCGAACTGTTCAGAAGGTATTTTTGCATGGCGAAATGTTAATCGGTCCCAAACTCTGTTCAGCTTGATCAAATATGAATAGCCATGAGAACGTATTATATTATGTGAATCAGAAAAATAATGAGAAGTATTATGTAAATATTTAGAAAACAATACTGTCTCTTATACTGTAATACGCTGTTGCATAAATTATTATAAAATCGCCGCACGTGTTCGACGAGCCAGCGAATCGAAAGGTGCACGGAAAGATAGAACAAGAACGTATCTTTCTTCCCAATGGACTTTTGCCTTTGCCATTGTTATCCCTTCTCCGGGATAACAAATTTACCGTCGTTATTTTTCTCACACGCAGCCTTCACCGAAAGTATTAGCCGCGATTATTGTTACAACTTACTGCGAAAACTATTTCGCTGAAACCTTTCTATTGTTCGTGTCAAACCAGTTCATGGGAATTTTAAAACAGGTGACAAGGTTTATCGTGCGTCACAGAACAAGTGAGTGTTTCTTGTCGGCTTGTCTTTAGTTTTCCTGTTAACTCTTTGAATGTTAGAAAGTTTCTCTTAAATAAGTCAAAAGGGAGTGAAACGAGTGACCATTGACGGAGGTTAACTTTTGTTTTTTAAAGAGGGTAAAAGTCAGGAGGAAACTGCTGTGATGGTCAAGCATTGACAAAATTAATTTAAAAAATTATACATATATAAATATAAAATTTGTGTAAAAGTGTAAATGAAGTATTTCAGATTTAAACTAAAATTTGATTTTACTCTAAGTACACTTTCCAGTACACTTACTACGCTACGACTTGCTCCATTTACAATGAAGTTGACTAATGGCAATTTGTATACCTAATAAAACTAATTCCAATTTAAACAATTTTGATAAATTTACTTTCGAATCCTAATGAAAATTTAAAAATAAAAAAACCTAAAAAACTAATAATAAAATGAATGTTTCTACATCTCAATACTTTCATTTCCTCCTAAAAACCATTTCTAAATAATTCATATCTCGCGGGGTGTTTAATACTTTCCGCCAAGGCTGTACCTAGATGTTCGCGAATTAGAATAGACGATGAAAGAGATATATACACATATGCATACACGTGCGTATATACTGGACTACCGTAAGGAATGCAGTTAATGATCTCGTTAGGAAGTTCGTTATTACGGTTGTTTTCATGGTTAGCCATAAGAAGAAGAACGTGCGCGGTTTTCGTCGAGCGTGGACGGTCGCGTATGCAGGCGAGTGGTCGAATGACAGAATATTTCCGTGGAAAACGGCTTCGCCGCGATAATGAAAGAAGGGAAACAAAAAGAAAAAGAAGAAAGAAAAGGACGAAGATAATAAGAGGGTTTATTATTGAAGTTCTCGAGCAGAGATGGCTGTGCGCGGCGGCGATTGCGGCCGAGCAGAGGAGCAGGGCATCGATTAAAGACGCAAATTACGGTGAAAGTTATGAGCGATAAAGTAATCCCTGCGATGAAATCGAACTGCACCGGTCTCGCTTGGGAAAGTTCTGCTCGTTTTTCTTCGATTCCGAAATCTCTATTTTTAAAACAAGCCGCACCTCTCCGTACGCTTACCGCATTCGGCTCCCTAAGAAGCGTTTTCAAACATTTCCTACGTTTCCATCGATATTCTCCACGATTTTCTCGAAATTACCGAATACCGCGTATAAAAAATATTCATTTTCGTCAGTAGCGATTTTAGGAATTATTTCGTATATCTTAGATGGAGGAATATTGCCAGTTTTAATTAAATATCAAAAAGGGAGGAAAGTTTATGAAATAATTAAACCAATTTGTTTGAGAAATTTTTACTCAATTTTCTAGGATAATAATTGATTACACACTTGAAAATAGTATTCATCAGGCTGACACTATACCGAATAAAAAGTAGATTGAAGTTTCGGAGGGTAAATATAATACAGCGATATTATCCTAATGCAGGAATATTGTTAATTTTAATTAGATATTAAAAAGAGGAGAATTTATGAAATAATTAAATCAATTTTTTTGACAAATTTTTGCTCAATTTTCTATGATAATAACGAATCGAAGATTTGGAAACAGCATTCATTAGGCTAATTCCATACTGAAGTACGTTGCAGTTTCGAAGAGTAAATATAACACATTGGAAAGTTCTGCTTGAGTTAACTTTCTTCTCATGACGTAGCCATCGACCTATTAGAAAACGCTAAAACGTTTGGCTCTTTTTACCAACTTCTATAGCAATATAAGTGGTGAGCATTAACACTTAGGCCGCTCACGAAATTTCTCGTTCCTTCGAAGCTCAGATGCAAAAGACCGCTCGAGACATTTCTCCTTTTTTTAAATAAATTATGTCCTTTTAAACGATTTGACAGATTTCCGAGGTAAACATCAAAAGCCTCGATTACTCCTGAAGTCTTATCTATAAAAGATTCTACCTGGTGACACAAAAACACGTGCACTCAAAGTAATTTCTTATCTCGGTACAAGAGTGAAGGTGTGAGAAATAATGTGCGGTCATTTGTGCGTTAAGTAATCGCCACGTTTCAACTTGGTTTCGTAACAAAATTGCATCTTCATAAAATTACAAAAAACTTCATTTCGTGGAACTGAAATGTGAGTGCAAAAACATTAACCCTCTGTAACCTGATTTTTCTTCGTCCGTGAGAAGAGAAATCACGGTTGATTGCTGTCTCACACTTTGATACGAGAAGCAAGAATAAATACAAAACTAAATTTTTATAAAATACGTGATAACTGTAAATTTGTAAATTGTGATCGATGGATACCTAACCTCCAAGTCACACAGCGTTTACAGTAACTTAAGAACCACGAGTGCGCGCGAATATTAGTACGAGAAATTTGACCCCTCCTCTAAATCTCCCAATTACCCCGTTCAATTACGCGCGACAGCGTGCTACATCTGTTGCGAAATATTAATACACCCAAGAACATCTAAACCTATTACACGATAACAAACAATGAATCGGAAAACAATAGAGAGCGCCCGCCATTATCGTTTCAATTTCGTGGAAAACGAGCAGAATATATTCCCATTTCAGCCCCGTACCGAAAAACAATAGCCGAACGATAATCTCGTCAAACTGCGTGGAGGAAAAAAGAAAGCAAAAGAGAAAAACAGTTCATTTCCTCTGGAAGCCGCAATATGTAGGTATATATCGAAGCGCACGTCCATTCCGATCTTGGTTGGTGATCGTGTTGAAAAAAACCGCCGCAAAAGCTCTGCGGGCAGTTTTAGTCACAATCTCTTTTTCGTCCCGGCGTCGGCGAAAAAGGATTGCGGTTACGCGGCCGGAGGGATATTTTCGCCAACCGGTAAACCACACCCAAAAACGAACATTACGCGAATCATTTTGCAATTTCGCCCCGGCATCGATTTATAAAACTCGCCTCGTACGGGCAACAACTGCGCATGCCTTCCGACCGGGATGATGCCTATATACCTGCGGGATTAGTGTGTCCGTTGCCCGTGCGTTTACGGCAGAAAACGTGGTTTCTCACGCGTCCAACTGAGAATCGTTATGGCTCCCTCGAAAATCGTCGCACAGTACACGTTTTAACACCTTATCGACACAGTTGATTTATTAATTTGTGACAATTTTTTTTTTTTATTTTGGAATTATCATCGAAGCTTATTCTTTACCACTTTCGTTATCGTATCAGCTGTGGTTAACCCTTTCGTTACGCAGCTTATTAATTTGTGCTAATTTTTCTTTTTTTATTTTGGAAATTACGAAAGCTTATTCTTTACCACTTTCGTTATCGTATCAGCTGTGGTTAACCCTTTCGTTACACAGCTTATTAGTTTGTGGTAATTCTTGCTTTTTTTGTAAATTCTTAATGGTCACTTGTTACCACCTTCAATTTTTCTTTTTTAGTAAATTCTTATCACTCACTTGTTACCATTTTGAATATCGTGTTTAACCCTTTCGTGACCAAATTATATACGCTACCGACCAAAAGTTTAGAATCACCTGCCACTTTTCATCGATATTAAATCTGCTGCTATTTTTTTATAGATTTGAAGTTTATCTCAATTTTACTTTTATCAATTGATTCAAAGTTGCTGACTTTTTTCTGCAAATTTTTGTGTAAATTGCAATGCTGAGTGATTCCAAACTTTTGGCCGGTAGTGTATGTATTTTTAATTTGGTTTACTGATCTTCGCGTTTATAATCGATACTAAATTGAGATTAGTTTTTGTTGGAGTACTCGAGTGGGATGTATACATCACACTGGTCACGAAAGGGTTGAAAGAAACACTGAGTGTTCGGTATGGGTGTCGTTTTATTCAAAGATTGATGGCCCGCGTTGCAACGATATTTTAATTGGACAGTAAATCCAATTTGACTTAAAATTAACAGTACAGCGAATAATTGAATAGGCGTGCAGAAGAAAGAAAAGGTTTCACTAAACCATATTTTCAGGTAATTGAAAAAACTGATATAGTTGTTTATTAAATTTCACTTGTTTACCAAAATTATTTAAAAATTCTCGCTTGGTAATTGTTACTATAATTTTGGATAAAACTAACTTCATAAATACAGCTGCTTACTAAATTTCCTTATCTACTCACATTATTTAAAAATCCTCGCTTGGGAATTACTTTATTTTATCTGCAAATCAGATTTAACAGAATCTTTCCCCTTTTCCTCTCGCCCGTTCAATTACACAAACCATACGCGAAATCGCGGTAAAACCGCAGAAAAGAAAATGTAGGTCAAAAATATAGAATAAAATTCCCTTCACAAAAATCTAGTCAAAAATAACGTCGTTTGTCGATAAGGTGTTAATAACAATAATAAAAGAAAAACGACATTAAACAAGGAGGAAGAAAGAAAGGGGGGAGAAGGGAAAAAAAACAAGAGATTAGAGTGAAACGAAATAAGAAGAAGAGGTAAAGATGGAATGGTCGAGAGGTGGGGCTGGTCGAAACAGCGAGAAAAAGAATACCTGAGGATAATTCAGGCGAGTCGGGAGATAGTAAGACCTGATATAAATTCAGGTTGCAGTACTCTTTATCGCAGCAGATGCTGGACCGATAGATGCCCGGCTTACTGTTGCAGGAGCGCGGTTCTTCCGGTGGGAACCATTGCTTTCGGTCGAGGCACCTTTTCACAACACCACACAATGCCACGTTTAGTTTCAACAGTTCGTTCGACGCCGATGCATTAACCCGCGAGCGCGATTTTTCACCGTTTATCCTTCAACTCAACCGACTAATCTTCCTGGGCAATTCGCACGCGATAAAATACAGCTTTTATTCGAACGTATCACGCGCCCCCCGTTCGACTGTCGATGGGTGGTCGCGGGATTCGGGTAGTTAGATCGGCATTGAAAGCAATTTCCTGCTATTTTACGTGGAGAATGAAATTGTGTGGGGATATTTTTCTTCCTTTTTTTTTCGCCGTTGGCTCAGTGTGAATAGTGAAGTGGAATGAAGTTCGTTAGGGGTTGTTTGAGGTTATATCAGCTTTTATATTTCTGAAGGTGATCCCGTAGTCGAGGTATACGAATTTATACATTTTATTTTATCTTCTTTTTGATGAAATAGTGGACCGGTGAGGAATTAATTTAGAACATTTTTTTAAGTAGGAGGTCTGCTCGGTGGTACAAGGTGAAACACAAGTTCCATATTTTAATGTAAATAATAGTGAAAGTAATAAGTTATACAGAAGTTACGAAAGATATAGTAATTTTGTATATTTTATTCTTTTTTTTATAAAAGAGTGAAGCAACGAAATATTATTTATTTAACAACGAATCAAATTCGTGGTACAGATTCTGGTCAAGACAAAAAAAATCAATTCTAAGTTAAATTTTGAATTTTACAACTGAGAGATTTATCAAATTGCAAATAATGTTTAATATAGTAATTTTCTTACTTCGCACAGTATTAAAGTAATAAACAGCTCACGTTTACGTCTGTAAAAAAAAATCACAAGTCAAGGGATTGAGAAATCTTCTCGGTAGTATAAGATGAAACGCAAATTCCGTATTTCTATTTAAATAATAATAAAAATAAATTGCACAAAGGTTATGAAAATTATAGTAAAATAAAAGTTCAAAGAAGAAATACACACAGGTGTACATTTTCTTTTCAGAAAGTGAAGCTACACTCGTGCCGATCTAACTGCAATTAAAAGTGTCGCAATAAAGAATTTAACTAAACATAAAAGCTGAAAGAGCGGCGAAATGTAATGGACGGCCGGGGGAATGAATTCGTAAGTATAACCGGTTTTAAAAAAGGAGAACCAAGTATAACGAAAATTTCATACGATTCGCGGATTAACCGCGTCACTTTGTAATCGTTCGATAGAAAGGAAATTGTCCTGTACCGCTTTTACGTCTCGACCAATCAAATAATCTTGGTCGTGCTATTTTCGATACGATCTCTCCGGGGCTGAATTATCCGAATTATCCGTCTGGGGCATTAAACATTTAGGCCCCGTCCGCACGTCTGCGACCTCAGACTGTCGCATATCGTCGTCACGGTCGATTTCGTTCGATTTCGAAACTGCGTGTCGTATCATACTCCCTTGTATACAATTTGCGTGGAAGCTCGTTAAACGAGCCATACACAGCCAGTAATGTATTCTACGTCGATGCAAATTCTATTCATTCACGATTCATTTCTGTGCATACATCTTCGTGGAACAATAACATTACACTCCAATCGTTTCTTTAATATTAAAAGGAGAATCTTCTTCTTTAGGAAATTTCTCCGTTCGTTTGAAGGGAGAATCTTTACTTTTTTTCTTTAACCCCTTAACATATGATTTCTTTTCTGACTATGCATCTAAGCGTCAGCCATTTTTTGTTTTAGTACTGCATCAGGTAACGAAAACTAATCTGTCACAGATTAATTACATTTAGCAATCCTCGGTCTTACAAATTCAAACGAAAATTAGGATTACAATGAATTTTTCTTACTAATATAACTATTTTTCTCACATCTTCGCTAGAATCTCTGCCACGTGTCTGACACGTTGTCATATGTTAAGGGGTTAATTGAGAAAATTTAAACGTTCGATGATGTTTTACGATACTTTTGAGAATCTGTAAATACAACGTGTGATATTTTTTTTTAAATTGATCTAGAAGAAGAAATATTTTATATACCACTTTTGTTAATATCCGCAATCCTTCGAAACTGATATCATTTCATCCTTTATATTACTCGAGCCATAATAAAAAGTTTTACGTCTCACAATTGGATAGACAGTTTAATCGATAATAAAGAAAGTTCTATTTCGTTTGCACAATCGAATATCAATATTTACACAATCATTTTTCTAGTTTTATTATCCGCACCGACGAGGAGACCTTTGAAATTTCCGCCCAATTATATCGGAATCTTTTTATTCGACGCGGTGAAAACGGAATCAATTGATCGCGAAATGTCTACCCAGCTGAAAGGTAAAGGGACAGAAAGTTTCGAAGCAACAATCATTACAGATGAATAACAGTTTTCTCAAATCCTTTCTCCTCGGTTTGCTGAAAAAAGATGGCTACCCCCACGCGTTAATTGAAAATGAAAAACTAATAATAATAATATTAATAATAAATAAAGAATCGTGTGGAGCAGGGATCGAGTGTGCCTTGTTGTGTTCCCACGAATTTCGTTGGTAGAGGGACGAGAAATGCGAAAACGTGGCCACATGAAGCGTTACCAACGCGACCACCGGCCAACAACAATAATTCGTTTCCGTCGAAACTCCCGAAACAGACGCTAATCATGCCTCGCAGGGCCAACTGAAAAAAGCGGTTAAACGTTCCTGGAAACTACAACGAGGGAATCGATCGGTAACAGAACGGGACTGTTGAACTTCCTTTCGCGGTGAACGCGATCGAAGCAGCTCGGGGAATCAGAATTGTCCGAATACTCGAAATATTCAGCCGTTTCGAGCGTTAAGCTGTGTTCGTAACGCTACTTTTATTCGATTAAATTCAAGACCTCGTTAGGTGTGTTCGGAAAATTTCGAATTCGAAGTTCGACATTGGAAAGTTTCAATTTGCATTTAAATTGGAGTTTGAAATTTTGATACTTGGAAATTTGAATTTTGGAGTATCTTACCTTTGAAAATTTGAATTTGGAATATCTTACATTTGAAAATTTGAATTTGGAATATCTTACATTTGGAAATACTGAAATTTGGAACATTTTAATTTTGGAATATTTTACATTTGAAAATTTGAATTTGGAATATTTTGCAATTGAAAATTTAGATTTTGGAATATCTTACATTCGAAAATTTGTATTTTGGAATATTTTACATTTGAAAATTTTAATTTTTGGAATATCTTACATTTGAAAATTTGAATTTGGAATATCTTATTTTATACTCGAAAGTTTGAATTTGAAATGTCGATATTCGAAAATTTCAGTTGAAAATTTCGTTACTTGAGACTTCGAAATTTCAAAAATCAAATTCGTCTTGTCAGAGTACTCCGAGCAATTCACAGAAATCGAATTCGTAAATTTTCCAAACGAACGACCCAGTCCAACTCTTTCGAACTGCTTGAAACTCTCTAGACATCCATTTCACAGTTACTCGTACAACCGAGCGGCCGCCGATTCAGAAAATGTTTCAGCGCCGGATGGATCTGTTACGCGGCGTGATAAAAACCGGGGCGTAATTTAAAACCGCAATTATGTAAGAACGATAATTCTTATCTGGTGTATTTTTATACGTTTTACACGGTGCGTTTCACGGTGGGCATAAACGATAAACAAGAAGAATTTTTCATCGGCGCTACACTACCCGCTGCTTGCTCGCCCTCCACTTTTACTGCCTTCTCCATGATTTATTCCTCAATAATGTCCAATTAACGCTGAAATTAAGTTGAAACATCATTTTTGCCGGATACTCGGTGCCCCGGTCTCGGGACACATTGTTCAACTGTTCCCGCGATAAAACGCCGACAGATATTGCCGCTTCTATATGTTCAGATAACGTGATTACGTCAAACAAATGTTGTTTCACTTCCGTAGATGCGTGCGGTGGAAATCAATATTTATTACCGTTCGTTCAACATCTATATTGTACATTGTTCGTTCTGTGACACACGGTGTGAATCAACGTTAACCGTGAAATTTATCATTCGACGTGGTTCAAAGTAGAAATTTACATTGTTTCAATCGAGGATCCGTTTTAACCGAATATTATCAATCACCGCGTTTCGCGAATAGTCCCCGTGATAATTCCCGATTTAATCGATTTGTAACAGTCGAAATATTTCTCCGACTGGTCGAATTAATAACGATTCTTCTCTAAATTACGTCGTTTCTGTGATAATTATTGCAAAAAGAAACCAATTTTTCTGTAATACCTATAAACGACGATCGAGAATTTTCTTCTTTTTTTTTATTTCGGTCAGTGAAGAATCACTCTGATGGTAAATACCCATGCAAAATACGTTACCTCCTAGCGTATGTGCGTACATCGTTCTCCAAGCTGGTGCTAGCAAAACAATAGCCATCGGTTTCGCACGTGTGATTGGTTTCCACGCAAATATCGCAATAACACTTCAACAGTCCTGAAACAGATAAAAAAGTAACAAATTTTACTTGTTTTTCTTTTAAGTGATAAACAGGCTAAATAGCTTAAATTATATATACAGTGGATTTCGGTTAAGCGGGACCCGCTGTTTATTTGGGACAGATACTGAAGAACGGAATATAAATACGTGTTTATGTATTTATTAATGTTATTTTATTACTTATTGTTGCATGCTTAAACCGTTTGAGTGCCAAGCGGCGCGATCGCGCTTCTTCTATCCTGTCCTAAAAGCGCCAGCGCTCTAGGCTGCACTGATGTCACTAAGACCTGATGCTCAGGAGACTGTCGGAACAAAACTAACTGTAGGAAATATTTATTACATGTAAGCTGAAAACAGCGCAATCGCGCTCTTTGGCATTTTTGGACGCGGAATATAACAAGCGCAATCGTGCCGTTTGGCAATTCTCGATCGGGAAATAAGAAAGGCTCGTGGCACTCAAACGGTTAAACACACATTTGTATTCAAGACCGAATATTACATATAGTCGGGGCCACGATGTAGCGAGGTCGTAAAATCGGTTAGGTGTCAAAGTAAACATGTTTTAGCTGCCGGGACCCCGAAATTGACAGAAATACGAGCAGATAAGTACTTGAAACCATGGTCAGGACCGTACAAAGAATTCTTGTATCCAGCGAAAGTCAAACTGATTCTAATATATTTACTGAAAACTGCATGCAGCTAGGACAAATTAGGGTTTCTCCCTCTGGGGGAAGCCGCTTTTGGAAGTACGGTTACAAGTAAAGGTCTCATTGAGGTCTTTAACATCTTCATTTACCTGCTCGTGTTATATACAGATAGAAAATGCAAAATATTGGAAATGGGTTGTGGAATGAAATAGTCTTTACACTTTGTAATATACGATTTATTTACGGTCTCAGAGGAAACGTCTTTACTCTATTGAATCTTCAATTAGTCCGGTCCCAATGTGTCCCAATTAACCGGAATCCACTGTACATGACATTCGAGTTGTACACTGATAGCTGTTTTCATCCATAGATCAAGGAATTCGTGGATAATCTAGCGTGATAAGGAGACGAGGCTCGATAACGAGAGACATTTCGTTCTTTCGTGATATTTCAAATTTCGTCAAATAGAAAAGTGATAAAGAAAAATAAGAAAATTAAGATTGCATACTTCGTGAAACTATAAAACGATGGGAAAAGAGAAAAGTGGAGATAACGAGAATTTGATGTTTCGAATGTCAAAATGTATTATTTGCGTAACTATTTAAACGAACCGGGTTAATCGTGTCCAAAGCTACGAAGCAATATCCCTCGTAATAGGTTCGGCAAGCTGGAAGAAAGAAACGTGGCTCGAGGCTCGAGTGCAACGCGATTTACTGTGACTCGTGAGAAAAATGATGGCGGCATTATTTTCTCGGGAATTTATCACGGTCTTGATGACGCACGCCATTTCGATCTTAACATATTTTTTCGTTGCAACCTGGCCAGGTGTAAGTCGCGATAGTGGCCGAGCCAAGTCCACGATCGTCGTCGATGTCATCCAACGCGGGAACTTGAACGAAAGCAATGGAAATTATTGGGATTCGTAATCTCTAATGGAATTTATTCGGATTTACGGAGGTTTGCGCTTTTTCCAATTCGTGTGGGAAACTTAAAACATGAAGAATTGTAATAAATATTTGAAAAAAATTTAATTTGACAAAAAGGTAAATGTCGGATAAAATATTAGGAGTAACTGAAACGATAAGTACTTTGGGCCAGAAAATATTTTCGACACTCTTCGAATTTTTTGGGGGAAACTTAAAGTATGATTTCGCAGAATATGAAAAATTTAATAAATATCTGTATTATTGATTCATAATCTCTAATTGGATTTATTCAAATTTGCAAAGTTTCAAATTTTTTGAATTTCTATGGAAAAATTAATATGTGATTTCGTGGGATATGAAAAAGTATAACAAACATTTGTATTGTTGATTCATAATCTCTTTCAAATTTACATTTTTCGAATTTTTATGGAAAACTGTTTTGTGGAAAACAGACGCTGTAAAAAGTTCGATTCATCCAGAATTGCCAAAAGATCCTCGTCAATCGAACGCTAGTATTTAATAAAGCACGATGAAATTCAAGGTACAGACACTTTGACCTATTTCCAAAGTTTTTGGCAACTGTTCCAGGATCCAGTTTCTCCGAATTTCTACCTTCCTTAATTCATTTGCTCCTTTCTAATTAGCTACCATTTCAAGCACCCTGAAAATTGATCACCTTGCCACCAAAAATTAGCCAATCAAATATCCCCGCTGTAAAATTGCCACTCGAAAATAATCCCAAACTGAGACACTGAAATATTACATCTGGCGAAACTTTCTTCAATTTAAACTTCCCTTAGAATTCTATCTATCGCTACCAAGAAAACTGCATCGAATATCTCGTACAATTTAATTCTCCTTTGTTCGGTCATAAACGGCCAAACAGTTTTGAAAAGACCATAGGACAATGAGTTTATGACGTGTTAGCACAACTTGAATAAATGTAACACAGGATAGGTTATTAACCAAAAATGTATTGTATTATGTGGGGAAAAAATGTATTGCTAAGGTACTCGGGTGTCCGTCTCGCTCGGCGGCTATATTAACCCTTTGTAATCGAGTAGTGACTGAGAAGCGACATTAAACAATCGTCACTTGGTAAATAATTAATCAAGTCAGAGAGCAGATCTGCGGAGAGTGAAATGGAGAATACGTTGAATATTTAAGTAAAATAGTATAGTTTATTTCTGCGTTAATTTTACGGCTATATTAACCCTTTGTAATCGAGTAGTGACTGAGAAGCGACATTAAACAATCGTCACTTGGTGAATAATTAATCAAGTCAGAGAGCAGATCTGCGGAGAGTGAAATGGAGAATACGATGAATATTTAAATAAAATAGTATAGTTTATTTCTGCGTTAATTTTAAAAAATTTCAAACATTCGATTTGCAAACTTTTCTGTTACAAAATGACCTCCGAGTGCAAAGGGTTAAGAGTGTCCCCTCCGCGTCGTATCCCGCGTTGTTCCGAAAAACCGTTGGAGCCCCCTCGTTCGACTTTCCGGGGAAAGGGCTTAGTTTATGGCGCTTTCTCTTCCTGGGTGACAAAGTCCAGGCCACCACTTCGCCGCCGAAATCTCGCATTTCTTACAGACGTGTCCAAAAATCGAAGACGAAAACTCGCACATCTGGACACCACTCGCGCTGAAACTACCTGGCGACCGGAATACCGTTACTGTATCGCAATATAACGAATAGTTTGCAATAATTTCCCTACTCCTTCGACAACACCATCACCCCCGAAAACACAAGAGACCAATCGACACACTTGAACCACCTCCCACGCAACTTAAAAACGAATCAGAAACAGACACCAAGGTTATAAAACAGCATACACAGCCACCCTTAGAGCAAATATAATTAGAGACGACAAGCAAACATACATGTAGATACACAGACAGCCACACAACACATATTTGTAATATACAAGGTTTAAAACATAAAGTGTGGTGTTTCGTTTTTCAATCAAATATACAGTCCACTAAATACAAAACTATAGTCGGACAAACCTAAAGTGAAGCCTCTGACGTCACGCAGGGCCTAAAAGTGGGAGATGTAGGGGAACTTGCGACGGCTCGCTGTTAGGAAGCCAATAGGGATAGAATGAGGCTATCGCAGTTACTCTTAGGTCTTCCCTTATAGTCAGCCAATAGGGATAGAATAAAGCTATCGCACTTACTCTTCTATGAACAATAGATGTCGATCGGGTATCGTTCGAGCAGTCGGTAAATAGATGAGCAGTCGATAATTGACCGGAATGATATTTTCAAGCGCTCGAGAAAAAATTAAGTTTACGTCGCGCAGACACCATAAACAGGCGAACAGATAGTATCATGGTAAACTTTATTTTATATCCCATGTTACCAAAATTTCTCTATTATTTCGATAAACTTATTTTACAGGTTAAAATTCAAGCAATCCAATGGTATTTCTTCAAAATTATTCTACGAGTGGGAACAGTGTCAAATTAGCAATTGAAACTTTAGCAGCGATTATTGCTATGAAATGAGCCCAAGGTCAAAATATTATCTTTAAACAAAGCCGAAATGTTCCGGTTAAAGTGACGACATGTCGTCTGATTTTGTCAAATTTTTCAAAATTTTAACATTAAATAGCGGCTGTCGGTCTGTGGTGGCACGCTATTTTTCATTGCAGCCAGAAATTTTTTAGCTCCTTAAGCAATTTTTTAACGCGCCGAAATCTACTTTTATTATTCAGGAATAGGAAAAACATATTTACATTTCAGTTTCCTAACTGTTAAAAAATACTAATACATTTCCTGAGGCTTCCTTTACAATAACAATTTATCGTGTATGAGTCGCTTAGAAATTAACGTCTGCGCTGTTAAATATGTCTTACGCGCCAACGTAGGTAAGAGAACAAGGCGACCTAATAATTTTTAGTTTTCCGTACTTTTATCAGCGTGTTACATTATCGACAGCTGATTGAAATTCGTTTGTCTAAACCATTTACCTACAACGCAACTTCCCCTCAAG
>NW_017100168.1:534755-546891 GCF_001263275.1 Habropoda laboriosa
CTTATTTTGCCTCCATTTTGCTAGGCTGTGACGTCAGAGGCTTCACTTTAGATTTGTCGGACTATACTTCAACGAGTATTTAAAGGACTCGAGAAGTAAGCGTCATTTATTCGTTACGAACGTCAACCGTCAACGCTGTGACGCACCGTACATCCTTTTTATTCTCATTTTACAACCTTTCTCAAGTCTTTCCGTGTATCTCTAATTTCTAGGTTAATATTATTCATACGAAATAATGAAATAACCTATGCTCCTCGTTAATGATAATAATAACACTTGTACGTTACATATATCTCGTAAATATTCCACGAAAAAAAAAAACGGCTACTCTTGAATTATTACTCCGTCACAAATCCATTCAACTCGCAGTCCTAATCAAAATCTACGCTCTCGAGGAAATCTCGAGTAATCTCGCCACGAGTTTCTCCCACACGGTTAAAATTCCACGATCTAGACTTTCGTCTTGTCTTGTTCACGTTATCACCACCGACTTACATAATGCGACCACTAGAAGCGTGCACGCCTCGAGATAGCCTGATTTTAGGCAAATTCGATCGTGATAACATCGACCGCAGGTCTCGAACAAAATTCCTGTGTATGTACGTACAGCGGATCGTCGAGTGAAATTAAAGGATAACATCTGCTCGAAGATTGGAAAAATTGGACAGAAATTGTGGAATGTTTCAGAAAAGGAACAGAGGGTGTTCCGGAAATCACGGTGCAACCGGAAATAAGGCGATTCTTCGTTGTAAGAATCAAAGTGAGCTGAAACTTACTTTGTCAAAGTAAGTTGAAAATGTGGAGTAAAGTTTGTTCGATTTCCAAAAAAATCGAGTTTGAATATGTTTTAACTTTAGAATTAATTGTTCTTTTTTATTTGTGACTCCGTTATTCCGAAGACAAAGTCGTCTTCGGTTAAAAAATCTTCCAGACGATGAAACATTTGTTTGCGTCATTGCAATTGCTTTAATTAATAAATTAAACATATTATTGAAATTTATCGTATTATTTGAAATTATGCCAAATTCTGACTGACAGGAACAGCGGCGAACAAGCAGATTATGGGTAGCCAAGTGCACGTGTACTTAACTTATATTCTAATTCGATTTTCTCGAAGACAGAGCCCTATAGGAACAAATTTTATTCTATATTTTCGACTTACTTTTACACGAAGAATCACCTTTCCATTTACTGAAATGAAAAACGTCAATTTCTTCAGAGGGTATAAATGTAACTTTCAAATTTTCTCCAATTGTTGAAAAGTACAAATGTTACCGAATACGAAATTTGTCAATACCTCAATTATTCAATTTGCTAGAAACGTGTGAAGTAAATTTTTTGTACAATTTTTCAAAAATCCTAAGCCACATTGCAAATAATACACTTTCATTTGTAACTCAAGAAGAATTTTTTACATCAAACGTTCCAATTCTTGCCAGCAATAGCAGGCAGCAATCAATGTTTTATCACAATAGCCTTTTTATCAAAAAAGCCAAAAGTTACATTTATATCTTCAAAAAAAAAAAAAAAATTGGAACTTCGCATTTAGTAGTTACCCGTAAAAAAAATTCCCAAACTGCACCTTCCCCAAACTTTAGACGTCTCAGGGTGGCGCAAATACACCCTTAAAACAACCCAGCAAGGGATTCTCGGTTCACAGAAGAATTCCTCGCGTAATATTTCTCCGTTCTCATCCGGCCACCAGGATACACGGTTTTGGGCCGGTAGTACGACTTGACGAAACGAGTTTAATTCAAGTCATTAGCGCACGCCCACATCGAATGGTCTCGCGGGACCGAGAGAGGCCTGTTCTGTTTCGCCGCAGAACACGCTGAAGAGGAGGGCCAGCGAAGCCCGAGGAAATACCTGCATGGGATTCGCCGCATGCCGAGCCCCATAAAGCGTTTTTTTGCGCGCCCACCAGATCCGCTACGGGGCCCTTCTTCCTGTGACCAGATTTCGACGGAACCAACCCAACTCTCGCGATTCGAACAGGTCCACTCTTGTTGTGGTATATGTGTGTGCATTGTAGTTAGGTAGGATCTAGTCGAGAGCATGAGGATTTTTAATCCTTTCGTTTTTGGGCCTCGAACGGTATTCGAGAACGAGTGGAGAGTTGCTGCTGCAGGTCTCTTTTAAGGATGTGAGAAAAATGTGGTAATCCAGTGTTAGCGGTGAATTATGGGCATTGTTCGCGAGGATTGGTCGGTGGTAAATTGACTGGTGATTTAAGAGTGAAACAGGAGGAAATTGTGCGGTGTGTTTGGTAGATGTGCGAGGGTAATTGTTTAGTATATGTTGCTTTATTTATCTGTGGATTAATTTGGGTTGATATTTGAATGTTTATGGAAGTTTCTTAAGAACCTCATAATTTTAGCGAAAAACTGTTTTCTTTCTTTTTGCTGTTTCTGATACTATTTGCTCCTTTGCTTATCTGTGAATTAACTTGGGGTGAAATTTGAACGTGTATTAAAATTGCTTTTTTAAAATAACTAAAAAATTTTTTTTTGCTCCTGCCATTATTTATTCCTTTATTTATCTGTGGATTAATTTAAGTTGATGTCTGAATACGTACGAAATCAGTATTTTGAAATAACTGTGATAAAAATATTACACGATATTTCATAGTTTAGTAAAACACTTTACTTTTTTCGTTCCTGCACAATCACAATTTTTGGACTTCTATTCTTTGAAGTTTAATTCAACTGAGATTCGTCGTTTTTCAAAATGAAAGGAATAATGAAACGCCTCTGTTATACAGACTTTACTTTTAAATTGATTTTTTAGTGTACAAAGGTAAATTTGCTCGACTGTATCTTCCCTCCCCTTTGTTTCGACACGATGAAAAAGCAAAAGGTGCAGAATGCAATAAATAATACCGAAGTATTTCCAATATATTTTCGCGTTTCTCTCAGCTTCTCGATTTCATACTTTACACCGTTCGCTTTTAACTGAAAAATGGAAATAAAAGAGTGAATTATTCAACAGCATTTTCATATTAAAACTTCCTTATAGATTTTAACGAGTACTATATGTACACCAACGTCCAAAAGTTTAGGGCCGTGCATCATCCCGCACCGGCCAATTAGCGTATAATTAGGGTCTAAGGACTTAATTGCTAACTTAATCTAGACAATGAAATCATCTTGCGATCCTTAGGCGATGAACTCCACCGAGGAAGAAGGCTGTAAAAACCTCTTACTTTGTATATAATAAATTCGCATTAGAACACGAGATAAAATAATAATCTCACATTTAAATGACACCAAATATTCCAAAATTTCGATAATCAATAATTGACAATCCTCAAAATCTATTATAATACAACCTAAAAGTACCGAAAAATTGTTCACAAGACTCAGCTTACCAGAACGTTGAATTATTTTTTGCAGATTATGCATCTAAGCGTCAGCTATACACTGTTTCAGTATTGGACAAGAAAAACAAAGTGGATCGTAGGTTAATTACATTCGCCAATCCTCGATCTTGTAAAAACGAATTTTTAACCCGTCCCGGTCCATTTTGTATACGAATCATCCAATTGTTCGTAGTTCAGTTTACCGTGGAAACTAACGGGCGCCGCTCGAAGGATTAAGATGACATTATTTCACACACAGGGTGTTGTTCGACGTTGTGCAGATCAAAGTTGGGCCACGTCACGGCAAACTTTCCTCGTGAACTGCTTTTACAGAAAGACAGACAGAGATGCATAGAGAGGAGAGATGAAAAGGTGGAGCTACCACACTGCAGAAACTCGCTGCAGCGAGGAGCAACTATAATCGAGTTGAACGGTAAACGGCTAACAAAACGTCAACGAAACGAGAGTTCCGTCCGTACGTGGCGATATTAAACGGCCACGTTTCACGCTGTTCTGCATAAATTCGCGTCGCATCGAACAACAACTCCCGGTGCAGACAAAACCCGCTGGGAGAAATACAGAGAGACAAGTAATGGAACGAGATAGAGGGGAAGAGCTCGGAATCACGGGTTAGCATTATCGCGAAGCTATAAAGCATATTCCAGGGTACGAGTGATCTCTTCGCGATTGTCGAAATTGAAACGGAACACTGTTAGAGACGTTCGCTGTTCAAAGAGTATCGGTAGAAAGCTGACTTAACTGAATCGTTCGTAAATGTCACAGATTTTTGGGAATTCTGTGAATTTTTTTTCAAGAATTCGTAGGTTTTTTTCTATATAAAAAGAACGTGAATACAAATGGACAAATTTATTATAAATTTATTTTAAGATGCATTTCTTTTAACTGAAGTATTCTCATAACATTGCAAATGTAAACTTTTTCTCTATAAAAAAAGAAATCGTGAGTCTAAATAGACAAGTTTATTATAAATTCTTTTAAAGAAATTTTAAATCTGTAAAAATTTCAGATACGAGTGCGCAAAGGATAAAATTAAGGTGAGGCGCCTATAAGCGCTAGCAGCAACGAAAGGGTTAAACCACTCAAAACTAATTTAGTATCTAAGTCCATGGAAGCATAAAATTGCTAAATAGTAGTTGAAACCGAACGACAAGCCAAACTCCTACTTATCCACTCAGAAGAAAAAGAAACACAGGTAGTTCTCGCTTTGCGAATTTTTTGGATCGAAATTTCTATTTTAACTTGCACAGAGAATCACGCAATACGTAATGACGTAATGATCAGTTAGAAGAAGCCTTCAGTTTTACGAACAGTTGCCAGGAACCGATTAATACGTAAAGGTGGGAACAACCTGTACACGACGAGACTTTTAACTCGTGAAAAGTAGCGAAAAGGGATTAAGTTGCCCGGAGCATAACTTCGTCGTAACTTGTCGAGTTTATTGATCCGTGCAACATACCAATCCTCTAATGGTAACATCGATATTCCCCTATCAATTACCATCCGAAGATAATCTTCGGAGGAATTGTCGATACGGACAATAACGATGCAAACGCGGTCCATTCGCCGTGTAATTTATTCTGATAGCGGAGATTCGTGATTGGTCGCTAGGCCATCGCGCGATTTGTATTTAGACCTAATTTACGGTTGAACAGTACGAGCAAGTAGAGGACTGGACTGATCTCGAATTCTGCATTCATGAGCCGGATACACGCGTGAATATGTGTAAGTACTTACACGGGGACGACCAGAGGCGGCCAGTACCTTTGACGCGCGTTATTAAGCCAGCAAAACCAGCGGGGGCAAAGAGAAAAAGAAACTTAGAGAAGTGAAGAAACAGGCTTGCATATGTACGCGCTCGATTCGTATGACGTTCATATATAATAATCGATCCATGCTGTTTTATCATTCTCCTCGACTCCGTGTTTTTTTTTTTCTTCCTTCGTTTTTTACGTTCGATACTTCGGAATTATGACGATGTTAAAGAGCTGCCAGCAATTAGACACGTGTAATAAAACTCGTCGCTTATGGACAAAATCAGCGGAAAAGAATAAATTCAGTTTTCTTTTTTTTGCGATATAATTTAATGTAGGGAGTTATGATTGGATCCTGAAGAATTTTGTCTCGGAAATTAGAGATTGGGCAAATATTGACTTCGGACAAATTGTTGTATTTTACAAAATTATTGCAATATGGAAGTGTAAAAGAGAAAACGAGAAATGTATAAGAGGTGAAAAAGAATAAATTCGGTTTTCCTTTATTGGGGATTTAATGTAATTCAATTCAGAAAATTATTGTTTCAAGAAATTTCAGACTGAGCAAATTTTCATTTTCGACAAATTGTTATATTTTACAAAATTACTGCAACAGAGATGTGTAAAAGAGAAAACGAGAAATATACAAGAGACGAGATTCAACGACGGTATTGAAATTGGAAATCTAGGTTTTCTAATGGATATTAGAGCGCTTGTTGTATTTGTGCGACTTGAATAAGGTGATCGAGAGTTGGAAAGTTATTCACGATGCACGGATCTTCGGTGAAAGTTCTGTGCTACTGAATGCACAATAGCTTTGCGCTCCTGACGCTTGGTTACGGATACTCCGTAATTATTTTCAACTGTACAATCTACAGGAATTTTAATACGTTACATCATCCTTATTGTTGATTGTTTTGTTTTTCTTTAAACAAGTAGGGAGCCATTATACTATGTTAATTAATCATTAATATAAGCAGCGTAGAAAAGAGCAAGGAAATTATAAGCTGTGAATATAAATGTTGCCCGAGCAGAATAATTCAAATAATTATAATAATGAAATTTCATGTAAATATAAAATTGTAGAATGAATTCTATTAGCAATCCTGAACTGTGATGAAATGTATCCTTAATGAAAGACGGATGAATGGAAAAAAAAGTTCATTTGAAAAAAAATATCCTCAGAGTCTCTATAAAAACAGAGATTTTCGTCATGGTCTATTTTGGAGCATCCAATTCATCGTCGCTACTGAATAGTTCGATCAGAAATGAGATACAGTCCTTGATAGTTGTATACAGTGAACTTGATATATCATCGCGCATAATATTAATACTGACCGTAATAAAAAGTACCACTTCACAAACGTATCGCTACAATCTTGCAATTTTTTCCCCATTAAAAGTAATCAGAATCCTCCAATTAAGAGAAATCAATTACCACTACCTGGCAAACTCTCTTACCGACTGATTCAAAAAAAAAAAGTGTGGTCAAAAAAATTTCCAATGAAGCTTTTTATCTACGAAAAATGTATTATCCACGATCTTCTTTTACCGACTGATTGAAAAATAAAGTTTTCTTTCACTGTAACGAAGAAGCAAAATAATAGCTTCTGTTATTCGTTAAAAAATATTCAGACAATGTCCAGTGACATTTGAAAAAACTTTTTTATTCGTATTTCGAAAAATTGAAACTCTTTTACCGACTCAGAAATTGAAAGGATGGTCGAAACTTTCTTCGACATAAAACCAAGAGGAAAAAAATGATATTCTTAGCTCCTGTTGTTACACTGCATGCTTAAAACACTCATCGAACAAGCTTTCTGCATGTCGGTCGCGAACGACCGTCAAATGGACGCGCGAACGACATGAATTATTGATTCCTCGTGTTTTTGCATCAATAAACAAAACATTTATGATTCGACGGCGAGTTTCTTTAAATCTAATCGCTGCTCGTTCTTACCAGATAGACGAGCCGTAAACGTGTACACGTATGCATAGGCCAATCACAAGCGACCTTCCTCTTCGCGTGATCCACTCAAATGATCCGAGTAAATTAGCTCGATCTCATAAAGGACTTAACGAAACCATTGATCTCACGAGATAATTGCACACAAATTCTGTACTCTTGCGTTCGCAAAATGTATATTTTAACGAGGAAGTGAATGGTAAGCCGTGGAAACAGCTCTGAATTGAAGCGTTTCGATTCGAATATTGAAAACTTCAAAAATATTTCAATTGAAATATTGAAAAATTGAAAGATTTTTAAACTTGAATATTGAAAATTTCAAAAATGTTTAAACTCAAATATTGTAAAATGCAAAAATTGTAAATTGAAATATTGAGAATTACGAACATTTCTGAATTGAAATATTGAAATTTTTTTAATTTTAAAACTGAAATATTTAAATTTAAAAAATACAAATATTGAAAATTTCAAAAATTTTAAGACTCAAATAATTATAAAATGCAAAAATTGTAAATTGAAATATTGAGAATTACGAACATTTTTGAACTCAAATATTGAAAATTTCAAAAATTTTAAGACTCAAATAATTATAAAATGCAAAAATTGTAAATTGAAATATTGAGAATTACGAACATTTTTGAACTCAAATATTGAAAATTTCAAAAATTTTAAGACTCAAACACTGAAGATTCCAAAAATTTTAAAACTCAAACGTTGAAAAATTCAAAACTTTTTAAATTCAAACATTGAAAAATTCGAAATAGCTTTTTATTTTCATATGTAAACCCAAGTTACTCTTACTTGAATCCAGACAGCAGCTCTGTTTGCACAAGAAAATAGAGAAACGTTACGTGTGACAAGTGATAAATAACGAAATTTTACGATGCACTTTTTAATTCGTAAAACTGCAGAATTTAACAAATTTCGGGAGAGTAAGGAGAAGTAAGCCACTAGAGTAACATTAGACCAGTTTCCAAGATCATTATTTTCTTAAAATTAAGTAGACTTGTTCCGTAATCGCAGTCTCGGCCATGTTACCAGTCTCCTTACAAACTACATTAAGCGTAATGGTTCCGTATTCACGGTTTTAGCTGCGCCAGCCCGCTTGCAAATTGCATTAAGCGTGTCCGAATGTTCCTTTGCTAGAATGTTCTTTCAGATTCATCAAAAGATACGTTTCTTACATTTTCGGCGGTACTAAAAATGCAACTTTAATTCTTCAACGTTCGTTCTGTAATCTGAAGAATTTTAATAAGGATTTAATTAGCCCTGCTACGGTCCCTGGGTCTTTTTTGACCCGTCGCTTTCTTATTTCTTTGAGAACTTCTGCGGTTATCAAACGAAACTTTTATGAATATTTTTATTTCTGTTCTCTCGATATTATACTAAATGTTTATTGTCATGTGTTAGCAATATCTGTGATAAAACTGATAACAGAAGCGCAATAAGGTGTTAAAAAGTTTCAAAATTTATGTGTAAACAGCATTGTTACCGAATGAGTAAAATTTGTTATAAATAAATCATTTTTTCTGTAACAAAAGATACAATATTTCTACATTTCCTTGGCCCTCTCGTTACACTAAAAAATTAAAAATACGAATTTTGCATATCTGGATCATTCTCGATCCAAAGACCTTAAGGGGGTCTTCTAGTGTGACGGCCGTTTTTCGCTAATTTATTACAGAAGTACGGTAACAGTTATTAACATGAGCTTTATTCCTATGTATTTACTTGTCCTTGAAGAATCATTACAAATTTTTTTTTGTTGAAAAATAATTAAATATGGCTGCTATGGAACACGTCAAACAGGAGCATGAAAAAAAAAAAAGTAGGTCCATGTTTGCCATGATTTGAGCTGTTCTGCTTATCGAAAATAAAAAAATCCAATTGATTCTTATTTAGTATGCATGTCGCTATGGTCGGTAGTAGAATAAAAGAAAAATATTGAAAATTAAAAAAACGGCGGCACTTTGAATACGAAGTATCGATTTTTGCGACTTTTTTTCGTCTTTCAGAGGCTGTAAAAATCAGAAAAATATATATTTTGGCATAATTCTACTACCGACCATAGCCACACATGTTCTGAAGACATGTGCAAAATTTGAGTTCGATTGGTTCAGTAGCTTTTGCCAGATCGTGGCAACCATTTCAGAAAACACGGTTCCGAGAAATACGCGTTTAAAGTTTTCAGTGCCATTTAGATTCTCCCTTGATGTGTCACACTAAACGAGCTATAACTTCGTTATTTTATTCAATACAACTATAAAACTTCCGGAGTACATTCTTAAAGAGCTGTATTTTCGATATATGCAAAAAAAAATAAAAATCGATGTTTTGAAACCGTCACACTAGAAGACCCCCTCATAGTTGAATTGAGAATCGTAGCAACTTCAACATCGTTATAAAATATTCTTAAATATCGTTACTTCTCCTATAAGTTAGATCAAGAACGTTCGAAAGAATAACAAGCTTTCTTCTTTCCACGTGGAAAAAGAAAAGGAATTCTTGTTTCTTGTTTCGAATAATAGCAAAAGTTTAATTTCCAATTACTCGTATTCATTAGCCAATTTTCTGAAGAATACCGCGGAAACAACAAGAGGAAACTTCGTTTAGATAAGCCTCCAATATCGTCCCTCCCCCGTAGAAAACTAGACAAACTAGAACCATAATCGTAGCTGTAGCAAACATGCCACCGTTACTCCCCGCAAATTAGATTAAACCCTTTCGAAAGTATCGCAAGTTCCTTTATTTACATCAAAAGACTCGAAAAGCTCTTCCTCTCGTTCCTGAACTTCACTAGTAGTTACATTCCCATCACTTAAACTCGTTACCTAGTCTACTCTGGGGACCAGGGAAACTTCTATGCATAAACTCGACAACTCGTGACGCTCGTTTTCCCGAAACTGAGTTCGGATTAATCCCAGAGTCGAGCACTTTTCGCGTAATCTTCCTGTGTGTAAGATACAATCGAATCGAGAAAAATCACGGTTGTTTATTTGAATCTTTCTGTCGAGGAATTTCTGTGAGATTAATTTTAACATTACCTGATGGTAAAACGATGGTAAAATGTAACTGAATATTAAAAACCGAAGTGAAACATTGAGAAATTCGGCGATTTTGTGTTTTGTTAGGTTATAACGTATGTACACTGGCGTTCGTGAGTTTTAAGACACACTTTATGTGTAGAAAGTATTGTACGATTCGAATTACATTTTCCCGCCAAAGTTGGTGCCATGTGTTAGTAAAAATACACTCGTTGTATTTCGATATTCTAGAATGGATAATTTGCTTTTAGGATCTTCGTTATTTTGGAATGATCTTTGTGTGTCAACTAACTTTATACTGAACTTTTGACGACTAGGAAGCTTGCTTCACATTTAGTAAGTAGATTTCAGTACATGTCTGTAGGATTCAGTAGAGTTTGGCAAAGTAAAGTTTAATTTAGGTTTCTATTTTAGGTTGATTTAGGTTCATTTAAAATTTAGTAAATTTCAGTAGACTGTAGTA
The DNA here is from genome assembly GCF_001263275.1 of Habropoda laboriosa. NCBI lineage: Eukaryota > Metazoa > Arthropoda > Insecta > Hymenoptera > Apidae > Habropoda > Habropoda laboriosa. The sequence continues at coordinate 545,359 of NW_017100168.1, forward strand.
GGTTTCAAAAGATTTCAATAGATGTTAGTAGAATACAGTAGATTTTAGTGTAATTCTGCAGATTTCGGTAGATTTTACTAAAATTTAATACACTAGATCTTTATAGAACTCGGTAGATTTCCAGTAGAATTCAACAGATTTCATTAAATTTCAATATTCTCACATTCGGCGAATGTCCCAGAACTCACAAAGAGAAGTGAAATAATCAGAACTAAAATTCCCAAAGCCAAGCCACAAAATTCGCCATTTCACACGGCCAAACAATCATTCTAAATACAAGAAAACACGGGCATATTGCATCCATCCAACGTTATTCACAAATGTCACAAATAGTATCATTGATCGCAGTATGCAGTTTTATTCAATTGAACGTGGAATGGCTGGATGGGGTCCACGGGTTGCTCGTCACTGGTGCACAGAGTCTCGTTAAGGTCGTTGCCGCGATGCCAGCAGCCTTTTTCCCGACCTACGACCGTTTTATCTGCGCTCCGCGGACGCTAATAGTCTTAAGCATCCGCGGAATAACAATGTACCCCACTGGAACAACCGCCGCAGATTCGATCTCGTTGCCGACCATCCCTCTCCGTGGAAACCGGGCCCCGTACTGTCGTACACCAGCCGGCCGATTTACACACGAACCGATTATCCAACGAATCACGAGTACTAACATTTCGATTGTTCAACACGACAGGAATCGACCGTTTTATAACGGGCTTTGTTGCGGAATTTTTCTTTTACACTTTCGCAAAGAATTCGTGCAAAACACAGTTAACCTATGGTAAGGTTAGGTTACATTACACTGCTTGGCAATTTTATTTATTAAATCTGTGTGTTGTAAATGTAGGTTAATATTTTTTACAATATTTTATGAAAATAATGTGTCAATGTTTTATTAAAAAATTAGGATTTTTGTGTGCTGCCAGCTATTAGTTAAAGGTACTCGAACGTCAGAGTACTGAAATTCTCTATACGGTTGTGATGGTGAAATGAAAATTTAGAATGTTAAAAAATTTCGAGTTCATTGATCAAGGTTAATCATAAAATTTTCAACTTTGATTTCTTCGAAGGAATCGCGTACTTTTTATTGTTGTCATACCATTTTTAATCACGTACTTACTAACGCTGGAGCTGGTTGTGATAGTGAAATGAAAATTTAGGGTCTTGAAGGATTTAGAGTCCCTCAACTAGAGTTAGTAATAAAATTTTCAACTTTGATTTCTTCGAAGAAATCACGTATCTTTTATTATTATTATACTTTTTTAACCATACACTTAGTAAAATTAGAAATTTAGAATCCGTAGTTAAAGGTTTGTACGATACTCTACTCGTGAACGAGACTGGTTTCAGCTTCGTTCTCAGTTCGTATCGTTGCGCTCCCGATGTGTTAATCCCGGAAGGGCGAAATTCTAGTAGTTGGTGTGGTGATGATGAATAATGGGTTCTCTCCTTCAGAATATTTTTGAACTCTATTTGTGGTGGTGCGTGGGTATATATTAGGTCGGTGTGTGTTCTGATTGGTTGGACGTTGAAGGT
>NW_017100168.1:546956-554686 GCF_001263275.1 Habropoda laboriosa
GAACGTGAGGGTGAAGGTGGTGGGCAAAAGTTGAAATAATTTGGGGAAAAGGGGAAAGGGATAGGAAACAAGACCAGGGAGTGACTCGAACTATTTTATGATAGGGAAGGAATTTGTTAGGGGCTAGGAAGACGGTTGGAAAGGACTGTTTATTAATTTATGATGTGTGACTGGCCGGTGGGCTGCGCGACCGGACAGGTTAATAATACAATTTTCAACGCTGATTTCTTCCAAGGAACCGCACACTTTTTACTGCACTGATCGATACAGTCCTAAAAGTGTTAGGTCATTTATACCGAGAAACCATTAGTTAATGAGATATTTTCATTTTTACATTACCAAATGATATTTGCCTCACATTCGAGGATTATGCTCGAAAGATAAGGTTGAACGGCGCAACAGTACTGTTTTCATAGATACCAGCATTTAGAGACAGTTAAGGTGTCGAGATAGTACAAGAACAGGTTAAAGTATTAACCTATATTTATAATTAGTATTATTAGTATTAGCCTATTTATTTGTAATTCCCTTGGAAGTTAAGAGTGTCGATGGAACTTCGTAGCCCGACTAAAAAGATTAACGTAGAACACTGGAATATTTAATTAAAGAAAAATGGCGGTTACTTGTACGTTCTTGCCAGTTGCCGGGCCATCTTCCTTCTCTTTCTTAGAATAACAAACTGAAAAACCATTTTCTTCGTTTCTTTCTATAATTAGCGAAAAGTTTTCCCCGCGATAACTATCCACGAGGCATTCATGACCTGCATAGTATGAAAAACGCGCTAATTGAAATTTTGCGCCGAAGTTAATTGTTTTTACAGATAACCTATCATTTATCGACACTCGCTATTTACACATTTTTCAGAACACAGAAACAAAACACGAGATATCTCGCGATCTATTTTCTACCGCGTCGCTTGTAACAACTAATACATCGTTCGTATCAATTTTACAACAAATGCAACAACAGTTGAACACTTTGTACAATACTGTTGACAGGAAAAAGTGTCGTTAGACGAAGCTGACGTGTTTTCGTGAAGCTCGATTTACTTTTCGAAGTACACGAAGGCGTCGCGAATACTTGAAAGTGGAGAATAAAATTTGTCGCATTCAACCCTTTCAGATTTTCGCACGCAACGCACGCGGCAGACGACAAACGTTCGATCACGGCTGCGATATCTTTCGTTTCGGGGTTTGACGATTTTTTCAAAATTTTAACTCGAATTAGAAATTTATGGATTTCGAATTACGGGGGAAGGGCGCGAGGGACGAAAATTAAGGAATAAATTAAGGTGAAAGTTTGCGATCTAGTGGGACGCGAGTTGGACACGCCTGATTTAACCCTTTCGCGACTAGCGCCGGTTATATCCGGCATCCACTAAATGCTTCACACTGGCTAACGCCGGTTATATCCGGCATCCACTAAATGCTTCACACTGGCTAACGCCGGTTATATCCGGCATCCACTAAATGCTTCACACTGACTAGCGCCGGTTATATCCGCCATCCACTAAATGCTTCACACTGGCTAGCGCCGGTTATATCCGGCATCCACTAAGCGCGTCGCTTCAACAACTCAAAGTGAAGATTTATTACTGGATTTATTTTAAAATACAGAACAAGGCCTCAACAACATTCCCTTTATCCAATACATCCTTAAGTCCTCTGCTGTTCCAACGAAATCCTCGAAGATTTTACTCATCGTGTGCACTAATGGCACGTCTGTTAGTGGCGTATTGATGCCTAGTTCCGCCATCGCGAAAGGGTTGAAAAAATTGCTACTGGTGTAATAGAATAAAAAAAAAAATAGGAACGTACAAATTCTGAATTTGCAATTTTAGAATTTTTACCGAAGAAGCGATGGAACTTAATCTGCATTATATTTCTCGTGTTACAGGAATTGGAATATTCATCTAAATGTCACATTTAAATTGACAAAACGAATTACCCATGAATTACTACTGGCAATTATAGATTTAACTTTTCCCCGCAAATTTGTTCACGGCTGTATACATCGTAAATCATTCGTAATTAGAAACATTCGTTACAGTGATTATCTAAACTACACCTAACTATCGGATTAACCATTGTCCGATCTAATAAATTCCAATTAAAACGGCAGAACGAAACTCTTGGATTTCTCTGAAAGCACGTGAAAAGAAGAAAGAGAGAAAAAATGCGAAATTTGATTGTTTCCAAGAGGATGAATTCTGAGTTTCGGTCGCTCCTACGAAAGTAATTACACAGTTAAGAGGTTAAATAAGCACGAACGGTATTTGGAACAATGCGAATGTATTTCGAGAGGCGAGAACCGAGCGGGAATTAATTAAAACGTGCAACTCGCCGAATAAATATACATGCGAGTCTAGTTTTCCAACTGATAAATGTAATCCGCGCTGCGAAGTCGCTTGCCGGAGGATCGTAGATCCTTTAATTCGCACGAGAATGCAATCCGCGAGATTTGAAACATTTCAAATCTTCATTTGGATTTATCAGACGAAGCAACGTAGTTTCGAGTGAACACAGATATTAATAATTACGATATTAAGCGCGAATTTATTCCCTCGCAAGGCCAAGAGTAATAAAAAACAATAGAAATGGAAATATATAAAATTTTGTAGTATATAAAATAATATGTAAAATATAAATTGTTCGTTTATAATTAATAAAAAGATATTCTATATCCTCTGAAAAAATTGAAACTTTTCATTTCAGGCACATTAGGGTAGCGAACCCCCTTAAACAAACAACCCCACAAAAATTTCAAAAAAGAAAATTAAAATTTAATTCTCTCTATAAATTCAGACGATCAGCTTTGCAGTTACTTCATTCTTAATCATTTATTATACACCTATCCCCCGATTTACACTGAAGATAGGTTCCTTAGAAAACCGTGTAAATCGAAAACAAACTAAACTGTGCATAATTCAGTCATTTATTTCAACGTAAAACAAAACTAAATATATCTTAAAAAACATAAAAATAACGGTCTATTCATAAAATGATAAAAATATAAAGGTATATGTATGTAATTCATTTTTAGTATAAATTCAAAAATTTCATTACTGTTATCACTTTCGTCGACTATTAATCTTTTATTCCTGGTTGGTATGATGTCACTTTCATCACTCGATAGTACTTGATGCGATTCAAGTTCGATGAATTAGAAACAATTTCAGATCGGCGAGCCTTGGTAATGAAATCTGTAATTAACAATTGTGTTTGGTTTTTGATCAGATCTTTATAGACCTCCTCGTATTGAGTTAAGCGTTTATTAATATCTCGCTGAAATAGGAGAGCTCGTTCAACATTCGGGTCATTTTGTAGAAAATGATTACCCAATTTTCGCCCTAAATTTAAAAACCGCGTAAAAGTGAAATCGTGTAAATAAAGTACCGTGTAAATCGGGGGATAGGTGTACTATTCTTCATCGAACGTCTACGAACACTCCACTGATTCCTTTCTTTATTTCATCGAACTAATTACGTAGAATTCCATCGTTTCGTGAGTCATTTTTCAAGCTCGCAGCTAAAACCAGGGATGAACTGAATTACTATACACTTTCCCCCGAGGGGAAGCTTACCGTTTACCTGTCGATAGGAAAAGTTCTAACCGTTACACTTGTACGCGCGCTTTTATTACACGTTATATGCTTCTCTGGCACAGCCGCCAAAGAGGCAAGATTCGGAGACGAACTCCACACCAAGACCTCGTTGTTGCATTACACCATATCGAACAACAAACACGGAATAATACATGGAGCACCTCTAAAAAAACACAAACGCACGACGTGACCCAAAACTTCTACCAAACAATGCCTGGCAACAATATGAAAAGGAAAGACAGAATAATCATGACCAGGCTTAGAACAGGACACTGCAAACTTACACATGAGTACCTAATAAAAAAAAAAAGCAGAACCGCCAGTGCAACGTCTGTATGCAAATTATATCGACTCGAATGCAGAAGATACCACACCCAAAGATAAAAATATAAAATAACATCGACAGAGGCCTTGACGTCACGGAAACACGTAGAAAATACCTAAAACTGTCTAAAGGACATCGACATCTACCGTAACATATAATCGGATAGAAACGAAGAAAACAGGACCTAGTCGTCGCTAATGAGATGAAGGTCGATGTGACGTAAAACTCGAAATAAAAGAAAATGCTATTTTTTTTTTAACAAGTGGCACGAAGGTCACCGTTCCCACGTCAAGGTAAACGATACGAGATAAGAGGCGTAATCGATCCTGCGAGCATTGTTGTCCCTTTGATACCTCCGCTTTGGAAACTCGGACAACATCCGAGACATTTTCGCTTGTTTTCTTCTCCCTCGTGTAATATCCATCGCGAAACGAGAATTCCACTCTCCGGTTAATAAGCAGATTAAATCGACGCAATGAGAATCGAGGTTGGACGGGTCGTGGATTTTTTTCGATCTCGCAAGTTATTACCGCGGAGATAATCACCGGGGATAATCACCGACAGCCAGATTCGCAAACGAGTGTTGAACATTTTTTACGGATATCTTTTGGGAAGAAAAATTAGACGGTGCTTCGCAAAATTTGGGTAACCTTTGATCTTGACTTTGAGGATTTCCGTGGAGCGTCGTAATTCCTAGAAGTATGTTTTAAAAAACGTTCTAGTGGCGGTAATTATTGTAGAAAATATTTGCGAAAATTCTCACTGAAAAATTACGCGAATCTCCATGGTTCCACCAGATATTCCTAAGAATAACAGAGCTTCACTTTCAGGAATTCTGCGAAGCGTCATAATTCCTCGAAATGTATTTCAAAAAATATCCTAATTACTCCGAGTATCCTGAAAAGTATTCCAAAAGCAGACAAAAAAATTGCAAAACTTCCTTCAGAAAAGTTACACGAATTTTATAATTCCAAGAAATATTCTTAAGAGTAGCAAAAGCTTTACTTTGAGGAATTCTGCGAAGCGTCGCAATTCCTAAAAATGTATTTCAAAAAATATCCTAATTACTCCGAGTATCCCGAGAAATATTCCAAAAGCAGACAAAAAAATTGCAAAATTATACAAATTTCCATGATTCCACCAAATATTCTTAACAATCCTCTTCTTCTTTCAGCTACTTCAGAAACTACTCCAAAACCACGTGAAAAAAAAAAGCGTTAAGAACAATCTAAACAATTTCGAAGCACTGCGAAAGTATGTGAAAAAATTCCGAACGATCAAAGTTATTCGCTCATTTATCGTATAAATAGGGCAACACGAGAGCCGTCCCGAAGTGGTTCCTGCGAGAGGCACGATCTTAGGCAATTTCTCCGAGGCGAGCCGTATCGAAGGAAGGTCAACAGGACTCCGAAAGAGGCAAAAACAGAATGAGATTGATCGTAAAGTGTCTTAATTAACTATCGACGCAGCCTGAACAGATAGGAGCCTGCAATTCTCGTAGCTAAGAATCTGTTCTCTAATAACAACAACAATATGTACACAGCGTAAATAAAGTTGTGGTCTCGAGGTAGTTCGAGTAGGAAAATCAATCATTTCCATGCACACGCATGAACACGTATTTACGCGAAAAGATTAGGTATCACAGAAAGTTGATTGGATTTCAAATTCACGAGATACCGCTTATCAGCGGGTTCGTTATGAAAATAAGCGCGATGCAGCAAAAAGCAACTGAGCCATGAAACTTCATTTCGTTAAAGGGTGGTACTTCGCTGTTTCATCTGGATCTGCTAGTTGAACATTTGAATCACTGTGAACTAGTTAGCTTGAAAATGTATCTGATCTTTTTATAATTTATTTCTATTTAATTTTTTCATTTCATTTATTTTTACGTAATTTATGTATTCATTTCGAACGACGAACTTCTCTGGTATTTTATTTCGTTAAATTTCACGATTTAATACAATTGAGGTATTACAGTGGTTGTACTGTACTTGGATAGTTTGAAACTTCAAATTGATACATTCATTTTCTAGCCATCAACCGCATGCCTTATAACGTAAAATTATATTCATGCTAGAAATAAGAAAATTTTGTCTCTTCAATTGCCTATAGTGTATTAATAATATTCACCCAAGGATGTGTTAATGAAAAAATAATAGCGCTGCTGTTAACATATAAACAACAGTTAACGAGGAAAATAGTTACAAAATTCTGTCGAACAGATATGCTCGTCGAAATAATTAAGAAATTGTTTCTAATCAGATTAGATGAAAATAACGATACGGTATTCATCGGTGGTACCTACGGCAGTATTTAGAAACCTCATTTACATGTCGAGGAAATTTGTAATGCTAAGTACCGGGATCTCTATTGTTTAATGAGTTCGAAGGCTCTGCGATGCACGTAAAATAATTGCAAGATCGTATTGTAGTAATAAGAGTGTTGTTGAGAGAACAATGAGGTGCTTACGTTGTTGAGTAATTGTGAAGAAAGTAATAAAGTGTTTTCGCTGAGAGTAATTGGGTCTTTCAGTATAACAGCGGTGTAAATCAAAAACAGGTAGAGAATGAAATCATTACTGAATATTCTTCTCTTCTACTTTCTTCTTTCTTTCCTTCTTTTTCAACAAAACTTCCTAATACTATCGTTCAAAACGTTTAAAAAACAAACCATCCATCAAGTGTGAAAAAGAAAAAAAAAAAAAGAACAATGTGCACTTAGCGTAATAACATTGCGAACGGAACCGTCGCCGGTGTTGAAATAGTAGCGCAATTCGTTTAAAAAATTATATAAACACATTTCATGGTTATTCATGAGAGCTTGACAACGTTAAATCCATCTTCAAACATAGTAATTTACGATACACATTTTTGCAACATATTCTACTTGCAAATTAACTTCACATCGTTTGTTAAATGTCCGCGACGTTTACGTGTAATTGCCGCTTAGATGTTGCAACGTTGCTGCCAGCAGTTCCTCGCCGGGTAATAAAATCATTTGCGCAAATGATCCTCTAATTATTTCGAGCAGTGCAGTATTTACGGTAAAGCGTGAGAATTATCGACTCGGTAAACAGCCGTGTACACGCTGATAAAATCATCAGACGGCAATTATAATGACCGAGTGACACTACAGAAACCGGCGTGTACGTTCTCTCTGTAATGTGACAGTGAAACGAAACGAGAACCGTGATCGAGGATTTCCGTCTCTTTGAATAACACATTTAAGCTAATATATCTCTGTTTAAGAACGCGTACAAGAAGCGTTCCAGGTTAATTATTTTCTCCAAGATGAACGAAAGATGGCGGTAAAATTTTACGTAACTTATTAAACACTTTTTTATATACGTAAATGTTTCTACTTTCGAGGAATTCTCTTCAGTTTTAAGGTTATTGTTCAATTTTGTATAGCTAAGATTTAAAGAGATTGATTAAAAGTTTTACGAACTTTTTATTACGCATGTACTAAAGGAATTAAATTTCTGGCAAGAAAAAGGAATTAAATTGACAGATAAATTGTCTTGAAGGTAACATTTTATAACACCTTAGGTAAAACAGTCAGTACGTATATGTATGTATGTGTGAGAAAGAGAGGAAGAAAAAGGGGAAGAATAACACGCGTGCAGCAACGCCGAAAAAAAAGAGTCGTCGTATCAATTGTCCGCGAGACAGCAAGTTCATACAGTTTGCGCCGATTAAACGTACCCTTCCGCATACCCGACGAACCTCGGTACAACAAGATTAATCGGCCCTTCTGTACGCACGCGGTGCCGCGTTGCTTACGCAACATTACGCACCTCGGA
>NW_017100168.1:554729-580302 GCF_001263275.1 Habropoda laboriosa
CAACGGTCGGACGGAAGGCAGAAAGAATGACAGACAGGTAGACAGACGGATGGGTAGAGAGAAAGATCAACGATAGAGGGGAAGTAGAGAGAAAGAGAGAGGGAGAGAGAAAGTAAGATAGAAGCAATAAGGGAAAAGAGGATAGAAAGAGAAGAAAAAAAGCAAACGAATAAGCGACAGAGAGAGACTGTCGGGCAATAGAAGCATTACATACCGTCCACAAGGCATGACGTGTGGAATAAACAGAGGAGCGCCAGAGCGAGAAAGCTCGCTATGCCGCCGTCGCACGCGCCTCTCATCTTCTTTCAGCTTTTTCGTCCACCTCGTCGTCGTGGTTGTCGTCGTCGTCCCACGGCCTCACTGTTCCTCTCGCGAAAAAAATGATTTTTCGCGAAAGCGGCCGTAGCTCAATGGCGACGACAGCAAACGGCGGCACGAGGATCGCGGTCGACGTAGCCACGGCGGTGTCTCGATGCCCGGTATATCATCTTCTTGTCGACGTGGGGCTAAGGCGAAGTTCCCCGTCGACGGAACACTTGTCACCGTTGATCGCCGCTCGCTCTCATACGAGCGCACACGCGTGTACAAACGGAACGCACAGTGGTTCTTCGTTACTCGTTTCTCCCGTTGTTTTTCCTTCGCTCGTCCTCCTCGCGTCCCGCTCTCATCTCGTAAACTCGTGGTATTCGCGCTAACGAGGTCCCTTTCCCTCTCTCTTTCTCGTTCGTTTACTCGTTCGCTCTATAGCTCTCTCTCTCTCTCTCCCTCTCTCTTCACGCGGCGACGATCGAACGCGTACTAAACACTTCGCACCGCGAAACACCAACGGAAACGAAAGGTTATTCTTTTTTTTTCGCGTACGGTCGCGTTACACGAAGAGCCTCGTCGTTGCCCCTCGTCGTCTACGCCGTGCAAGGCGAGCCGCCATTTTCCTACTGTGCTGATAGGCCCGGCCTATTATCCCTGTTGGCCAACAGAAAGAGAGGTTTCGCGCGACAAGGACAAACGCAACACGGCGAAACGAAACGATTCACTGACACTTCGCCGAATGGTTCGATCTCGCGCGGATCACGTGGCACCATCTCTTTGACATCATCGTCCGGCTCTCGTTAACCGTAACCTCCACAGTACTGTCACGCGGACGACTCGCGAATTTTCACGGCGAACGCAGAGCGACTCGTGCTGTTGCTACTGCTGCCGCTACTGCCATCACCTCCGCTGCTGCTGCCTCTGCTTCTGCAGCCAGTAGTTCCCTCAACGGCGCCATCGCTCTTCTGCGACAGGGCCGTAATCCGATGTACCGCCACCATGGTTAATCGCGAGATTTTTATTAATCACTGTCACACCGTTTCTAATGTTTGTCACCTATTCGATTTAAATATTAATCGTCAACTTGAAAAAAATTGAAATGCTTAATATGCAATATTATTTCTAATGCAACTTTCTAATATATTTATATTATTTACTGTTTTAAATTTATGTTAGATCTTATTAAAATCAAAAGCAATAAAATATATAGTACAGTTACTAGCTGTGTAAAGAAATTGTAGGATTGAAATTTTTTTCTCCATTTTTGAACATTAAAGGGAACAGAGCACTGAAATACTTGTCTAAAAATAGTGAGTAAAGTATTTCACTCAAGGAATGTCAAAGGAATGTACATGTATTAATACAGATAGAGAATAAAAAGATTGAATTACAAAATTATCTATCAACGTTTATTTATAATTCTTTTATATGTAACCAAAAAAGTAAAAGTATCATGCTGTATGGAATAAATGAATACTAATTTGTGACTTATACCAATTTCATATAATTACATACAATGAAAACAGTTCTTATAAAATTATTGTGAACGGTATAATATTTCGTTAACGCTTTAAGATCTTTTTTGTATAAATGGTATATTATCTATGACATTTAAAATAGTATACCAATTCACATTATTGCTTACATTTTTTTCCATTCATTTCTAATGTTACTACTAAAAAATATGTGTAATGGTTGAAGAAGTAAAATATTCCCTGCAATGAAGCAAAGAATAACTTTTGTAAAGTTTTAATTACACTTTTAACAGCAGTAGAATCATTAGAAATGAACTATTTAAACGTGTAAAAATACTATCTAATGAGGACTTAATACTTGTAGTCGTGTCAAAAACTATAGAAAAAATCATTCTAAATGCAAAATAGGACTATGGACATACAGAACACAACTATATTAATGCTTCAGATAATCAAAAATGCTAAAAGCAAGTACATTTTTTGTAGGAATGTACTATTATCAAGAACTCACATACTTGCAACATTTCTTTCATATACACAATATTGCACAAAAATAAAGTGATGTTAAAAATTTCGGTTTACTTATTAAAAGAATATCTTATCCCATCGCACAAATGCCCTTGATCAAGAAGTATACAATCACATTTAGAACTTACTTTAACAGAAAGTAAGAATAATACTACAAAGCGTGTCGTCGTAATTATAAAAACTGCAGATGCGTTTGCTACATATCAAATTATGTAAAAAATTTATATAAATATTCGATCTAACTGACACTTTTCGTTATTGCAAAAATTTACGATAATCGGCGTGTGTTAGGTACACACATATCCTCAAAAAGGCGTATTTATTGGAACACTTATAGTCATAGTTTAACGTTCAGTAAAAAATTCTTGAACTTTCAAAATCTTGTAAACCTACATTTTTACAAATTTAAACAAACTGAAAATTAATTTACTATTTTATATTTCTTAAACAAAGAAATTCTTTATACAATAATATACATTTTTACAAATTTAAACAAACTGAAAATTAATTTACTATTTTATATTTCTTAAACAAAGAAATTCTTCGTACAATAATAAGCAATATCTTTCCATGTCGATATTATACTACGAAAAATAATAATCCTCAGAATTCCGTCATTCTTCATTTACAAGATTTTAAAAGCATTCCTGTGATAATGAAACCGTTTACGAAATTAAACGATCTCAATTTTCCATAACAACTTGTGCAAGTTTCTTTATATTTGTGTCTGACTTCCCCATGCTCTAGAGAGTATGGTCCTTGTGATTCTTTTACCAATAGTCTGAACAATAAAACCAATCTTTTGCAACCTATCATGATCTAAAATTTTCCTTCCATCAAAAATATACGCTGGCTTCATCATGTTAAGGTAAATTCGTTTGTAATCCAGTTCCTAAAAAGAAATAAAAAGAAAAAACAATAATTAACCATGAAACTACTTTAAATACCATTTCCAGAATTTACAATTATCACTTACTACAAATTCATCCCACTCGGTGCATAAAACAATAGCGTGGGTTCCTTTCGTGGCACTGTAAGCGTCTTTATAAATACTGATTCTTCTTTTCACGTGTTCAGGATCGTTCGTTACGCTCGGATGCGTTAAATCCTCAATAATTTGACTCTCCTCCACCTCGGCGAATAAAAGAAAAAGAAAATACTGAAGTGTACAAGTGAAGCGTGTACGATGACATTTTCATTGAAGAAAGTCACCTTGGGATCGTATATGTGAAGCATGGCACCCTCGTCGAGCAGGGTCTTAGCAACATGAATGGCCGGTGACTCACGCGTGTCGCCGGTATTTTTCTTGAAGGCGAAGCCCAGCATAGAGATCCTTTTGTCCGTAACGGTATTGAACAAGGACTCGATTACTTTCGCGGAGAACCTAGATTTTTGATATTCGTTCATGTCTATGACTTGCTGCCAATAGGCGGCGACCTCAGGTAGATTCAGGCATTCGCAAATGTACACCAGATTTAGAATGTCCTTTTGAAAGCACGATCCACCAAAGCCGACCGACGCGTGAAGGAACTTCGATCCTATTCGTGAGTCAAGGCCAACAGCCCGAGCTACCTCGGACACATCCGCGCCGGTCGCCTCGCACACCGCTGACAGGGAATTTATGCTCGATATACGTTGCGCCAAAAAGGCATTGGCTGCCTGAAACAAATCATAATCGATTCGAATAATTACATATTACGACAGTTCGTTTCGATTGACTAACGAGAAGCAAATATTGATTCGAAGATAAACTTATAACACCGCGTAGCTATTGCGAAACGTTATTTAAAATGCAGAACGTGATACTATCAACGTCACTCTACATTTATTCGACAAACATCGTTTCTTTCCCTTTTTGAATATTCAAAAAAAAAAAAAAAAGAAGGTACAATATTAAAGTGAAATGAATCTCGTTTAATTCATTAACGTTGCGCAAACAACTAAGTGGAGAATATCTCGTTTTTCCTAACGTATGAGTCACTTTTTCTTTCTACCAGCTTCGACAATTCCGAGCTCCATGTGTTCGTGGTTAAAATATTTTTCCGTGGAATCCAGTGCTCGTAGACCTTGCATAATTCCTCGATGGCGGCCTGTCCTTCCGGTGAATCCTCGCCACCGATTAAAACGCGATCTGCGTTCACGAGATCCTCGATAGCGGTTCCCTCCGCCAGGAATTCTGGATTCGATAGGATCTGAAAGTGATAAAGCCTTTCCTGTAACGCCGAGATACCAATACAATCGCGTTGATGACATCAAAGGACGCGCAGCAAATAGTAAAAAGGCCGGTTTAGCCGAGAAAAGAAAAAAAAGGTCATGAACGATCTGTTGTGAATGGGTCGTGGCCGAATAGAGAAACGTCTAGCGACAAGCATAAACTCAACAGGTATTAAGTCAGGTAATTTTGGTCCTCGGCCATGTGCTAACAATGGACGAAGGTATCGGTAATGTTCTTTGCACGGCGTACTATTAGAACGATCGTTTCGAAATATTCTGAAAACGTTTAACTAAAAATCTTGTAGAATGGAATATCTATGCATGGACGTATTATATGTACGTGTTCGAAATTATCACTGTACAAATATCGATAAATGTTTACACTTGAATGGTATACCGTTGGAAGTAATTAGAAGTTAGTCAATTTGCTTAATTTCAGTCGAAATGTTTGCTTTTAATTCAAGGTTTCATTAGTGGGTCGTTTTTGAATACTTTTCTTATTTTCATTGCCTTAGATAGTCCGAGTAAATATCTCTACTTTGTGAATTATTCAGAAATGTAATTTATTAATTGCCGTAGATAGTGAATAATTGAAGTAACTCGACGAGAATCGATAAAACTGTGGTTAACGTTCCACGAGCAGAAGAAAAAAAAAATATTAATCAACATACAGTAAAAGATATATCCGGTGCGCCTAAAAATAGCCCCAAAGAGTACAGTATAATACTACTCCCATTGCAGGCAAGAAGCAACCGTGCTAAATTTCCTTTGCTTCTGTTTCACTTCAATATTTCGACCATTAAAGTATCTACTCAATCTTTATTTCTGGTATAATGCCCAACGTGCTCTAGAAACGGGCCACGTGACGTTCTATAAGCTATTACTTTAGAGACCGTTAAATCTTCCCTGTATACTGTACCATGAAAAAGAAATAATTTCCGAGAAACGAATTTATACGTCGATCGAACCAATTGACATTTCAAAACATGAAATTAAGCGAAATCAAACAAAACCGCCTCTTCCTTCTTTCGATAAAGTCAACAATAATCGCAATCGTTAACTTCCACCAAACAATCTGTAGGAAATGTGACGATTAATATTATCAATCGTTTCATACTTTTCAGAGCTGACTAACTTGTGATGCAGTTGAGAAAAATATGGATAATAAAACAAATATATATTTCTGTAATAACATAATTAAGTTGTTTAACCTGCTAACGAGCACATCTTTCGATCTAAATGCACCAATTAATATTAAAAACGTGCCTATATTTCGATACGACTTTTGATATAAAGACAATAATAAAATTGAAAACGTGGAGATACACCAATATATAAACAACCAATTTACTTGAAGAAAGAAAGACATTTAAAAAACCGTTGAACTATTTCGTTAAATACATCGAAACGACCAATCGAAATTTCTATCGAAACAATCGATATGTTTCTAAATTTCCATGTTACCTGATACGAGACGCCCGGCTTGTGATTGGCGCGCAGAATGTTCATAATGCTTTCCGCCGCTCTGACCGGTACAGTGCTCTTCTCCACAACAATTTTGTCGCCGGTCGCAATTTCCGCGATCATCCGGGCTGCACTCTCGACATACTTCAGATCAGCTGCTCGTCCCTTTCCATTCCCGAACGTTTTCGTCGGCGTGTTCACCGAGATGAAAATCAAATCAGCTTCCTGGATAGCAGTTTCCATGTCCGTAGAGAAGAACAGGTTGTTGCCACGACATTTTCGCACCACCTCGTCAAGACCGGGCTCGTAGATCGGCAGCTTCTCTGAATTCCACTGGGCGATCCTGTCTTTGCTTTTGTCCACAACGGTCACTTGAATTTCCGGGCACTTGAGCGCGATCACGCTACATGTTGGACCGCCCACATATCCGGCGCCAATGCCGCAGATCTTTCTAATCGTCATGTCGATCGGTACTCTACCTACGATCATATCGTTATTCTTGGTTGTCTCCTCTGAGAAAGAGCATCTTTTCCTAACTAAAAAAAAAAAACAACTAACTCTCTAATTTAAATTTGTCATTGTTCAAGTGATCTCGCTAAAATAAACGCATACGATCGTCGATAGTTAGATAGCGATATGACAGTATCTCCCTTTGTATACAATCGTTATCATTATGTTTTTGTGTCAGAAAGATGCTGCTATTATTATTTTCTAATAGCATTATAGGACGCCGGTGAACAAATTTTATAATACTACAAAGACTCATAGAAATGGCTTCGATGTTTTATTCCGTGTATAGATTATACATTTTCTGAAAAACTATCCTTATCTGGTGTCAGGGACTGGAACTGCAGCAGGCATTATAGTAATATATCATTGTCGAGTTTTTTGCACCGACGTGTAATGCGTACTAAGGTCTTCTAAATTAAGGAGATAGTGTTAATTTGCGTACAAATATTCCGAACTGATGAAGGAAAACGTTTTTAACGTTGCTCTTTTAATTTGTTCAAAATTAGAAGTGCAATTCAACATCCCATGTCGGTATAAATATCAAAGTACTTTTGACTGACACTTTATTAAACTGTACTATTTACTTGTTATTCACTCATTTTAAAAGTAATATCACTACAAATTTTTATTTATTTTAACGAAATTCATCCATAAAATAAAGTTATGTTGAACGTGCAGTTGCATCATTTTTTCACATATTATATCCCGATAGTCAATGCAAATTTGCATTTCTACTGTTTCGAGTGAAGTATTCTTTTCAATGAAAAAGTCCAGTATCGCTGTGATACGATGTATATGTAATCGGTTACACGTCAGGGAAGATGAATTTATTAAGTTTTTGTCAGTAACCGTTAACGGAATGCTGTATGACGGCTTCAGTGTACGATGCAAGTAACGATTACTCTATAGTCTATTGCTAGCTTTAAAAGGACAGAATAAACAAACTCTATCCACTAATGACGTTTAACATTAAATACAAAACGATCATGCTCGATCTAGTCAGTTTACCTGTAGCTAATGGTCCTAAAAGTACACCCTAATAGAAAATGTAAGGCTTCTTGTAATCGACAGAAGGACGGAAGAAAATGTCACGATAAGTCGGGATCACTAACCACCCAAGTCACGTACTATCACGAGCACACTAATAAACGAAAGTTTTTCGAATACCAAACATCAACGTTCATGAGAGAAACGTATCATAGACGTATCATCGACACGTTACGAACACTGACACAGCTCACATGCTACGCGTCCCTCATCGGAAAATAGTCTAAACTGGAGGCGCATAGGTTGTACGCGCGATCCCTGCTGCTGCCAGCTGCCACATTTCGTCGCTCTTTAGCTTGCACATGCGCATTACAAACGATTTAACTTTCTGCTGCGTCTTTCAAATTCACAAAACTATTTTGATAAGAAAAATAAAACTATGAGAGATAATAAGTTATTCGTTCAATTTTATCATTGATTACGATTTTTTAATCTAAATTAGTTCCAAATTTTCAGCGTTTTATTCAAATACGGTTGTGTTGAATTAATTCATTTTAAACTGTTGCGTGTTATATTTATTCACAAAATTATCTTAATATATTCAGAAATGAAACAATTATCTACATTTTGCTTTCTACTTGTGCTTCGTTAAAATATATTTACAATTACAAAAGAGACAGTAGTAAATCTATATAATAAGAGCATTTTTAACTTGCTTATGTACATGTTTGTAGAATAATTAATTTCAATTGTAAAACTTTGCATTGATATATCTTCATATTTAAATAACTACTTGAAATGATTATACAAAAATATTCCGATAGATGACTCTAAAGAATAAAAATTATCGTCATGTTTCTTCTCTAGAAGTAGTTACCTTAAAATGTTATTTATCAAGCAGCGCCGCTGTTGCTGTTGATGGCGCTGCTGCATGATTCTTCCTTTACGTTCTCGACGGCGGTGCTTCGCGTCGTATTAAGCGAAGTACAAACTTTTATATCCAGTGTGATATAAAGGATCCGTTAGATTTTCCGTTGAAACAATGGTCCAGAAAAAGGTAAACATGCTAAATTGTCGAATAAGAGTAATATTTCCATTAAAGTCAATTTATTACTAGAATCGTGATGGTTAGAATTCGGCAAGTTTTGGATACATCGTGATGTTATAAATATGTTTCTTTTGTATATATTTAATCATCGTATTTGAACACTTATTCGGTTTATAAGTTATTGCAAACAATATTACTTATTGGAAAGAAGGAATAGAAATGTTTTGTGTCTGTTAAATTTGTAAAGTTTTATTCGACGAGGTTAACCACAATGCTTTCAGCTTACGTATTGTTTTCATACAAAGATAACAAATGTATAATAACATAATCTAAATAAGAGGTATTAATATGTACATTTTTATATAAATTTAGCCGAAGAAGAAGGTAGGAAAGAAGGTGGCGGCTGCGCCACTGGCAGTCAAGAAGGTTGAACCCAAGAAGCAAACCAATCCCCTGTTTGAAAAACGTACTCGCAACTTTGGTATTGGTAAGTATAAAGAATATTCCAAATATACATTTCAATTATCAGATAAAATTAATTTATTTTAACAATAATAGAAAATCTTGGTATTTAGGACAGGATATTCAACCTGCTCGTGATCTTAGTCGCTTTGTAAAATGGCCCAAGTACATTCGTATTCAACGCCAAAGGGCTGTGTTGCAGAAGAGATTGAAGGTACCACCACCAATCAATCAGTTCACACAAACATTGGACAAACAAACCGGTATATTTATTTTATTTTAGTTGTCTGAAAACAACTAAAGAAATTAATGTAATTCACAGAGATCCATTAATCTTTTATATTACAGCAACACAATTATTCAAAATGTTGGAAAAATACAGACCTGAATCAGCTACCACAAAAAAGATGAGGCTAAAAACCAGAGCTGAACAAAAAATTGCAAAGAAAGAAGATACCCCAACAAAGAGACCTAATGTAATACGTAGTGGAACAAATACTGTAACTACACTTGTTGAAGAAAAGAAAGCTCAGCTTGTGGTGATTGCTCATGATGTAGATCCAATAGAGGTAAATATTTGTTTTTTTTTTTCAAAATACTTAAGCACAATACTTAATTAATTACCACAATGATGTTAGAATTTCTTCACCTGAGAATATTTTGATGTAATCAATTTTATTCAGAGGATGTCACATGACTCTGAGTGAAATAAACATTAATCCACACTGATATTACTTTATTATTTCAGTTTATTTATACATTTTTTTTTTTTTTTTGTATTATAGATTGTTCTGTTTCTACCAGCTCTGTGCCGTAAAATGGGTGTACCTTATTGTATTGTAAAAGGTAAAGCACGCTTGGGACTTCTTGTCAGGCGTAAAACTTGCAGTACACTAGCTTTGACTCAGGTAAGTTCTTTCCATTGAAGTTAGTATGTGAGTATATAAAATGTAATAAAGAATATATATTATGATGAACATCAAAAGAGCCAATCCAATGATAATTTTAATGATATTATTAAATATGTAACTGATAATTTCATTTCTATCATATCTATTTCTGTCAATGTTAGTTCACTTTCTATAATACATTATTTTTATTTTAGGTCGATTCTGGTGACAGAGCTAATTTCTCAAAGATTGTTGAAGCTATCAAGACGAACTTTAATGATAGATACGACGAAATCCGACGTCATTGGGGCGGTGGTCTCTTGGGCAGTAAATCAGCTGCTAGGATAGCTAAATTAGAAAAAGCTAAAGCAAAGGAACTTGCACAAAAGCAAGGTTAACATCGTCCTGTTAACTGATTATTGTTTACTACACACAACAATAAAATATAAAACCGAAGCTTCTGGGTTGTTCTAAATAGTACACGTCCTTTGATCACGTTTGTCTTCGTGTTACAAAATTAACAGTAATAACAAGTCTTATTATATAAAACAGTGCTTACTTTATTGCACTAAAGTAAAAGAAGTATGTAATTTTAATATTTAATTTTTATATAGTTACAATTATATTTATCTTGAGTATGTACATTACAATGAAAATTTTGCTATGAAAAATGTTCATATTCTTTTCTTAATTAATTTCTCCAATCTTTTTATTCGTCCAGCTTCATGTTCTGGACTATCTTGGATAACGTGACTCCTCGCATCACGTAAAGTATCTGTATTTTCAGGCTGCTTAAATTGTTCTAGTAGTAAAACTTGTTCTGTTTTCTTCAAGCCCTATAAATTATTATAATTTCAATATAAGTAATGCAGTAATTTAAATCTTTCATAGAAATTAGATTACCTTCATATCTAAAATTTTTTGAAATTCTGGCGCTTGTAAATCCGGTAGACGTATTCTACATTGTTTTACAAAGTCTTTTGGAGATTCTATTGGCGACATCACAATTTTGAGAATCATTTCAGCACTTGCCATTCCTTTTACTACTACCTGTTTATAATGAATAAAAATATGTATTAGCATAGGAATTAATCTACAAATGCATATATCTAGGTAAATTACTTTAGTGTAGGTTGCTGGTGCTTTTCTTTGAACTTGATATCCTGTTGATGGGAGGTCTAAAAGAGCAGTTTTCAACATGTGTACATCTAACAATAATTGTTCAGCACCCACAGTATTTAAAGGTTTACATTTGTACAATTGTTGTACTAATTTTATTATAAAAGAACTACAAATAAAAAAAAACCATTAGTTACCTTGATAGTATTAAACAAAACATATTCGTTCTTTTACTCATTACCTTGCAAATTTTACACACAGCTGTGTAAAATATTTTCTACATGATGACAATCTATCTCTGATAGTAGGTATTGTTTGACGAAGATGTACCACAATAGTATTAACATAGTTACTTTGATCACCAACAACCTCAATGGCACTCCACTGAACCTAGAATAAGTTACATATCAGTAAAGGTAAAAAATCATTTCAAATATTTAAAAAACTACGTATAATAAACATCAAATTGAATAAATACCTTTGTCATTGCAGTCAATGCAGATTCACATGCAGATTCTAAATCTTGAACAAGCAGTTGTATACAGTTTGATATAACACTAAAAAACAAGTATTAGGAATATTGATATTATCAATGAATATAAATTGTACTCTACGAAAATATGAAGTACATACTTGTGAAAAATATCTTGTTCCTGAGACAAATTAATTTTATCAGCATAACATTTATCTGTTTTTTCTCGGAGTTTTTCTTCCAGTTGTTGTGTCGTTTCTAAGCAATATTCAGCTGTTGTTAATATACTGAAATATAATATCTCGTAATTTATTTTCTTTTAAACAATACATTATTAAGAATTTTATCATTTAGCAAACCTTTACCAGCAAATGCGTGATTGTTCTTCTTTGCTAAATCTAGTACTTTCGCCTTCCTTCAAAAAGCTTTGAAAATTTTGTATAAATCCTGATGTTGAAAGATCTCGAAAATCACGTGTTATACTACTCATACTTGTGGCAATGCCTACGCTACCTCCAATTCTATAATAAATTCTAATTATTAAAAATTTAATTCTAATGACTCATAACAAGTAATATATTGACTTACTTAGGTAAATTATTTTGTAATATTTTAAGAGCATATTCCCGCAGATACTTTTGAAAAGTTTCGGCTAAACTCAACATAATAGAGCCTGTACTAAGCTGAGTACATTGCAGCATGCATTTCTTATAAAATACGAACAGATCAGCGCAAGACGACAGAACACTACTAGGACCCTCGATGCCTTCAAAATCTTTAGCACCAGGCGGTTGTGATTTAGAGTCTGATACAAATTTATCCATGAGGTCTGCTAAATTGCGATCTAAACTTTCTATATAAACACTTAAGTATGGTTCAAAACATCTTCCTATTAGATTTGAAAATGGTGATGGTTTTGGTTTTTCTTTTTGTACCTAATGCAAAACACAACACTTTAGTATGGAATTTAACGTATTTTTATGAAACATCTTTAAAAATATAATACCTGCTGATTTTCTTCAAATGGGTTGCCTGGAACTTTATTCTCAGTCGTGTCTGTATTAGAAGCATTTTTTTTATTTGTTGTTTCTACATTATCCAAAGTAATACCACTAAATCGTTTTGCCAATAATGATTCAAAATTACTAGTCCTTTGAATTGCATAAAGTAATAATTTTACGTCTATTTCAGAACGTCTTTTATACATTAATTTTGTAAGATCTTCCCGCGTAACGTGACAAAATTGTGCAGCAATTCGTTCCGAGATCTCCCAATCTTGTGGAAAGATTGTACCAAATTTCGATTCAAAATCAAGCAAGTGTTTCTTTATCCACGCGTAACGTCGATCTATTTTATCCAACCATGCAAAATCTTGATTTTCATCAAACAAATGTGCATATTCTTGTAACTGAATACCCACAAACCAGGTGAGTAGATCTTTCCTTGTAATAAAAAAAACAATCATTACAGTTATGCTAATATGACTTGAATGCTTTCAATAAATACACTTACTTAACTTTGGGATCCAACACAGATAGTACTAAACATCCTTCTGTCAGTTGATTAAAATATTTTGGATTTTGTCCAGAAAATGCTAGTTTAAAATCTGCTGTAATTTGTTGAGCCAATTCAACATGTACCTGATGTACCTTTAAGTCAATATGTTAATAAAAAATAATATAGACTACTGCTACTGTTACAAAAACTTAAACATTACATACTTCATCAGATAACTGTTTTACTTGAGGTATATCTATGTAGCTATTAAAATGTTGCATCACTTCCATCACAGCTTGCAATGGTAAAATAATTTCACCATATTGTTTCTTCTGAGTTAATACCCTAAAAAAATTATTAAAGGAATACTACAAAATTACATTTTTTTTAAATTAATTACATGTATTTTTACTAATAAAAATTGTAATACATTACTTTAAGGTATCTACTCCTTCAACAAGCATATGCAAGTGATTTAAAGCTGTTATAGATGCTGTTAGATTTCTTTTAGCAATATCATATCTTTTGATATCCCTTGTTATTTCTTGAACCACATCTTCTGATCGTTCTGCCTTATCTTTAATGTCTTTTATATGCACAAATAACTGTTTTATTACTTTCTGTGCATCTTCTAATGCTGCTCTCCCATCTTGACCAACATTTGTTTGTCCACGTACCACTGAACGAATTTCTCTGTCTATGGTACGTATCTTTAATTCCATATTATTTACTACATCATCTATACTTGACAAAGACTGTTCTGTTGGGAATAGTGAATTTATATAATCCACCACATTGAAATTTAGTTGGTCCAATGGATCTGTACTAGGTAAAACCTAACAATTAAAAGATTTCTTATAAATAATTTATTTAATATTTGAAAATCATTAGAACAAATATTGATAAATTTTGATATCGAATAAAGCATACAGATCTTTCATATTGAATAGTATATGATGTGGCAAACACTGTCTCCATATTTTACACTATCAGTAGATGTATAAAATATAATATTGGATAAAAAATCAAAAAAATACTAAAGCTTATGAGAAAGCATCAACTACTTGTTGAGAATAAGTGACAGTTGTATGCATATTTGACAGTTTAATCGTGAACCTAACCTGTTCAATGACATTTTGTACATTCGGTGGAAATGTGTACACAGTTGAATTTAAATCTTCTAAATCATCTTCCTCGTGACCTTCCATTTCTGATTTTGTTTCAACTTCAACTGTATAACTCATACGTATTTCATTCTAAATGTTCTTGCGGGAGTATATAAGAAGCAAGCACATAAAATGTTGACATGAATATGCAACATGAATACTTCATACCTACAATGTGTGAAAAGAATGATATTTACATCACACTTGTCGCTCATTTAGAAACATTTTTTTCCAATTTATCTCATTTGAAAACAAGCAACAATGTATTATCTGATCAAGTATGCACATACGTAAATAAATACTAAATTTTATTGCAACCGAATGTCATTGCAAATACAGCTTACATTTTACATATAATTTGTAGCTATATATTAGTAAAATATGTAGAAAATACTCTTAGTTTTAATACAAAACAGTAGTAATGAAATAATAAAGTTTGAATAGAACTAAACAATTGAAATAAAAAATATTACTACTTTCGTCAACATGGTTGTTTATTATAGTATTTTTATTAATCTGTTAATATTTAGAAGTGTATCCCAAACAGAATACTAATTACTTGAATAAAATATGAAAATACTAACATTACAGTTTCCCTCACAATTTTTTTTTAAACAAATATCTTATTTTATAAACATGAAGCAGTGTATAAAAAAAATTTATCAATAAAAATGTACAATTTATCCAGTTATATTACGCAAAGGGTTAAAGTCATTTTAATGAATTCATTTTAAATCTTCTTAACAGCTTGTGGGTTAATTAAAATTCACCTCTCCCCGTCTTATCATAAAGATATCAACGTGTTATTCATTTCGGTTACCATCTCACATCGCTTATTTCATGCTAGACCCATTAGCAAATCCAACTCCGAAGATCGCTCGATAAGGGAAAAGACAGCGAGTCTCCGTTCTATGTTTTATATTCTATGGGAGTTGGTCGAACGATCGAAAAGCTTGCTCAGTTGTAGCGCCGACTCGGCTCGAAGTTGTGTAGTTTAAAGGCACACCACTGTACAAAATAGAAGCACGTTTTTTTCGTATTAAGTAACGTAGAGACAGTAACATTTTTGCATAGGAACGACGCGAGAGAATACATACGACAATGCCGCGTCAATCAACACACTGGGGAAAATTCGTATTCGTATATATTTTACAATTATTTTCATGTAAGTTGCACGCAATCGTAAACACCCACCCGGCCAGTTCATTCTGTTCCCGAACAGTGGAAATAACGAATTGTTTTTCCATCGAAATTTTAAATGTCATAGTAACACGAACGCAAAGGAGATTCGATTATCTAAAGCGTGTTCGATCTCGACAAGTTTGTTCAATAGTTTTCATTGTAAAAGTATCTTGTACGAAATTTTTTACGATTCGGAATTTGAATGACAGCTATCTTATATGGACTAGAGTGTTTCGTTGAATATACAAGGATAAACGAATGTTTCAGTGAAATACATAACGATATACGGTGTCATTTGTAGAAATTATATTTCAAAGATATTTCTACCTTTACACTGTCAAAATAAGAGAGAGGCTAATCAGAAGCCAGTTTAGCAATCGTGTTAAATAAATTCTGCTGAAGAAGCTTGTTGTTAATTGACGGAACGCCTCTAATTAGACGTATTCGAACTAATTACTAAGTGAACGAACGTGTTTACATTTTTCGCGGTTTTTTTAAACTACTCGTCGTTTGCGTATACATGTCACACATCTTTTTCCTTCAATTTTCCAAATAACCATATCGTCGGAAAATATTCCGCTTATAATATCAAAATTTCACTACACTAATACCTACGTCGAAATCGCCCGACATTTGTATATTCTTCCAATCATAAAGACACTCGATACATTCGAAGAATATGCAACGTCACAAATCGCTCAGCATATGTTCGATCCTGTCCAATCGTTTCACGCCTACGTGCAATTCCTACAGAACGTACACGATTAACATCGACGAAAAAATTTTCATTCCAATTTACAATTTACATTTCATCACATCCAAAGATGTATTACAAGGAGCCATTCATGTTCGAACCCTATTTTCCAAGCTTTCTCGATTTCAACGGCAATTCAAAAGCAACCCAGCTCGAAATAGAATTTTCGAAATGCACAACGAGAGAACACCAGCCGCAAAACACGCTCTCCCGTCCCAGCCATTTACCCGCTTTTTCTTCCTCCTTTATCGTTTTCACGCATACAAAGGCGTTTCGAAAGGCTCTCGAGCGGCGAACGTCATTCGGAAACGTTCCGACGCGAGTGAAAAAACCGATTTAAAATCTGAGGCGTGTGCGGCGCGACGCCCTGGCTGTGCTTCGGCACACAGGGAATAGCCAGGAAACGAATTTCTCGACGATTATTCCGTTGTCGCGGGGTATGCGGTGCTTTTCGGAACGTCTTGAAAAGCCCCTGGAATATCCTGCGTGCGTGTTAGTAACACGCGCTTTCAGTGATCGATACAGTAACACCTCCCAGCAACAGGGTACTGCCACAAGTAGTTATAGTCGACCGAGAGCTCTCCATTCTTCTGTGCGGTTTCATTAGCCCCGTCGTATTTTTGACGGCTTCTCGTTTCTTTTTCACTCCACCCCACCCCTATATTTCCTCTTCTCGCGTAGGATTGTTGTTTATGTGAAAAATCACGAACAGAATCGAGGGTAACCGAATTAGAGATGGGGAAAAGAATAAAGTAGGTATAGCTGACAGGAATATGTATACATGGTTACGTTAACTCCTTCGACGACCTAGATTTCGCGGAGGAACGCTCGAATTAATAGACACTTCCCTTCCGTCACGCTAAATTGTATCGATCATCCGGTTATTAATTGTTGCTCGATGATGATGCTGCTGGTGGTAATTGTTGCCCGGGATATTACGCGAATCGACAGCTCGAACGTTGACGCGATAACATGTAAATTTGATCGTACAGGGTGTTCCGTGTCGCGTGGACAGATATATTTATGGGCTGGTCTGAGGGGTGAATTTCTGGACGCGAAATGTCTGATGAGCGTATCCTTGAAACTTGATAGTTAAGCAGATATCGATAAAACACGGTAATTTTGTTGAAAGATTTTCTGCTTTCCAAGTTATTCTCTTTTCTTCTGTTAAATTTTGTTCAAAGTTACTAGATTAATTTCGTTAGCGAAAAATTTTGTAGTTTATCGCAATATTATTTTTATTACAATTTTTGTGTTATCTTTATTTTAGGTTATATTTTATATTATACTGTAATAATTTTTTTAAATATCTTCTATCATATTTTATACATTTTGTTACATATACACGAACGTTAGTTACATCGAGCTGTTTCCAATTTTGCCTCGGCTCTTTTAACTGATTTACGACACATAGAAATAATTCAAAATCACAAGGGACAGGATCTGGATAGTATAGACGACGCTCGAGTAATTTCAGGTCTGAATTTTCTAGGAATTACACACTACGTGATACGTGCTGGATCAGTTAGAACGTTACCAGGAATCTATTCCTGAACGTGATCCCAATTTTTTCAATTATTAGATTATTCACGGTAGATAATGGTTAAATGACTCATGCCAGACAATTTTCAATCTGTTAAATTTCCTATGAATATTTTTGCACCACTTGAAATTAATATCTCAACCGTTTCACGTTTCTCGAAGGAAACTTACGTTGCTCTTTTTACCCGGAAGTACTTTATTAATAGCACTTCGATTATTATATTAATTTTTTCCATTTTAATCCGTTGTATTTGAGTTTCGTTTTTCAAAACACTTCAATTTCAATTTGCACGATTTAACGCGAGAATATTATTTCCCATATTATCGTTTCACTCTGCGATATTTTTCTTACCTTTTTTTTTGAAAAAACTCAACATTCACAGAAAATTGAGAAATCGAAGGAAATAACAGCGATAATAACGATTTCTCTACAGGGAGAGGAATTAGCCATTACACACTTCTATCGACTCCGCAGATCATCCATTTCAATCCTCTTTTTACATATGCATCGTTTGTTACAATCGTCGAGTATTATTCCAATTTTTCGATTAACCTCACTTTTTGTCATTCCTGGATATGATACGAGTTTTCACGAAGCGTCCATTAATTATTACACCAGTAAACGCGCAAATCGATAGACAAAATTCGTTTTTGCCGAATGCAAACCGAGTGTACGATGTTTCAAAGTTCCATGTCATCAAACCGATCAGAGTTTCCACAGTCCCGTTGTTCCGGGCATAAATTAATTAACGATTTTGTCGTTGACGAAGTTACGAAGTGAACGTGGCCAAGTGTTTTGTTGTTGAATCCGTAACGAGGCAAGTTCCTCTTGCGTAGCATTTCGCGATTTCCGGTGCCGTTACGCCTGTGTGCGTTACTTTCGATCGTGTTCAACGAGTCACCTGAGATTCGTTAAATTGATCATTATCCAACCACGCGCGTCGCCATTACCATCCGAAAAAGAAATACGTCCTTCTCTCCTTTGAACACGATGCACCGCGATGTTATCTCCGCTTTGCGTTTCGCATTTTCTTTTAAATACCCGTCAGTTGAGATTTCACATTTTCCCTGCCTCTCCTTTCTTTCTCTTTTTTTTTTTTTTTCTCTCGGCGATATGTCACATTTTCGTGGTTTACATTCTGCACGGAAATGCCAGAGAATCGAGAGGAAGGGCAACATTTTCGCGTAATGAAAATTACACGAACGGCGGAAAGATGCGTTAATTACTTCACGAAAGAATATGGCGATGATGTTAACCCCTCGGTGAACGCAGTCTATAAATTAAATGATGTATGCGCAACGATGGAAATGACAAACGAGCGGGTTTTTCTACCCCGAGGAAGGATCGTGGGAAAGCGGGATTACACGAATTATGTTAATTATCCTCGTAAAACGGAACGGAACAATATTTACCTGTTTTAAAATACTCCATAAATTCGACAGTGTATATCTCAACGAAACACAGTTCGTATTGGGTCGTCTCGTAAGTTCGTGCCGAGAGCGAAAAATATTTTAATGAAACTCCAACGAAATTCTACAGCGACGACATAATGGCCTTACCAAAAAAAAAAAAATAAATAGGAAAATTTGTAGAATTACAAGGCGCTTACATTTTCTTTTTTTATCAAATTCAAAAATTTCTCGGAAATATTCATCCAAATTATAAAATTCGACACGAACTTATGGGAAGACCTAATTGGTATAAAAATTGATAAAAAGAATGTTTCAGCCAAAAATATTCCGAATATAGCTGCCCATTTCCCCATTTCTCTCTTCTCTTCTTCTTGCAGGGCCGCGTTTATACTTTTCCACTGTAATTTATACTGTAATATTCCGTTTAATCAAATTCACAAATTTGGCGTTTTTCAGCTGTCTCTTATTTTCACTTTGAAAATGTAATATTCAAAGCTAAATGTTTCACGTTGCAACTCGAACTAGGCTATTTTTTCTATACCGTCCTTTGCGAGGAGTGAGATTTTAAAATATGGCCCCAGCCTGCGTCTAACGCGTGTTACGGTAAATGTTCCCTTGAGAATGTTTTCTCTGTTAAATAAAACATCCTCGTTTTGGTGATTTTAGCGACAGACGCAACAACTTCCAACGTGGATGTACGACTGATAGCGCCGTACTACGTAACATACGGCAGCACAGCCACTCTGCATTGCAATCATAGTATACCAGAGTATTTGTTGCATAAAGTCGAGTTCAAGAAGGATGACAAGAAGATATTACAATACCTACGTGATAGGAAACCGCCGTTCCTCAAATGGAAGGTAGACGGCGCAAACATGGAGGTGAGTTTCATGCAATTAACGCACGCCGTCCCGCCCTGCCTTTCAATTATGCAGTCTTTAAGCAATTACGCAGTCATACCTGTCGCATCTCCTACCCCTGAGCAAACGATGATCTTCAAACTCCCGTTTTTTCCCGCCCTCTCTCTCTTCACGTGTTCCTTCGCGGAATATTGTTGCTCGACAAATTGTACTGAAATTTTCAGAACCCTTTCTACGTGTAACGTGAGCTTTATTATTGTGAATTCTTAACAAATTTTTGTTTTTAGTGAAAATATTTATTGATTTTGCGAGTTTGATTCTTAGTAACGTTATTGGATCTGTTGAAAATCATCGTTTACCCATTTAGACGTTTTTCTTGATAGAAATATTTATTTATTCTGTATATTTAACTTTTAGTAGTATTATCAGATTCATTGAAGTTCATAGTTTACCCATTTAGATTTCTTTCTTATTAAAAAGATTTATATTTATTCATTTTGTAGGTGTAATTCTCACCAACATTATTCAATTTATCGAAATTCATCCATTTAGATATTTTCTTAACAAAAATATTTATTAATTTGGTAAGTTTAACGCTTAGTAACAGTATTCGATTTACTGAAGTTCATAGTTTACCCATTTAGATATTTTTCTTAATAAAAATATTAATATTTATTAATTTGGTAAGTTTAATCCTTGGTAATATTGTTAAATGTATTGCAATTAGTAGTTCGTCAATTCTATTTCCCTTTTGTATGTGCTATTTTAATTTTTGATTTTAAACATTGCTGAATCTACCAGTGCATACATTTTTCCATTTTTCTTTTGCTTTACACGCAGCATTTTATTAACACCGTTGAATTTTTCAGTTTTTTCTCTTTCACGAAATATATTGGGATTTAGAAATTAATATCGTTTACTTGCTTTTTTTTTCCTTTTCTTTTTATATCGGGAATTTCAACGCTACAAAATTTAGCATTTTATTTCACTTTGTTCAAATGAATTTTAAGGTCTTCCGAAATGCACGGTTTTAATCTTTCCCGTTTATCGATTTCGCATCTGTACTATTTTATTTCACGTTATTTTCGCTGTAAATCGAAAATAGAGGATATACAGGAAACTCTGTTACTTGATTATTCAACTCAGGATGTCCAAGCTGCTGGAAGGTTTAATTTAGTTTCAGTTAAAAAAACAAAAATTTATTTACATTTACTTTACAGTCGTTAAATACAATATTATTTTCTGACAAAAAAAAAAAAGAATAGCTTTCACGAGTTATTTAAGAAAGAATAAAGTTCGCAATTCTTTTGAAATTTTTTCGACTCTTCCTTTGGTCTTTCTAGGGTTAACGACGCGAATCTTTTTCTATACCTTTTTCATGTCATATCTCGTATCATTAAATATTCTTCCATTCTCTCCTTTGTCACCTTCTTTCTCCACCTTCCACACATTAAATGCCCTAGATAACTTGTTCCAAATAAGCGTAACTGTGCGTAGATTGATAACTCTACGAGAAGCGGTTTTTAATGACACCAGCTCACGAATATTGTACATGAAAAAGTAATTCATTGGTCTAATGCATTTAACGATTCCATGATACCTTGATAGATGATCGCGTGTTCGGGTTACATGCCGGTTTCCCGTGTATCCGTGTTTCGTATTGTTCGGAAAGTTTTCACGTTGTATTGAAACGTGCACCGCCGGAAATTCGTTTCTTTTCATATATTCTCCTACTTATATAAATCTACCTCCATTAATATCCTTTTTCCTCCCCTTTTCTCAATTATTATTTTTATTTGCCTCAGAACAGCGAACATCTGGGTATTTTGTTCGAAATCGATTTCGCGAACACTTGAAATGCTGTACAATCGGGGTAATTAAATTATGATTAATTTTTGATAATAATTTGTGTGGTAAATAGTCAACCTGAAATACTGTTTTTCTTTGCATTATTACGGAGAATCTAAAGTGTTACATTTTTTAATTCTTTTTTAGTCACATACACACACTTGTGCTGGGCTATTGATTAAATTGAAATTAAAATTTTTAGAACAATTTCTGAAGTAAATAGTTAACCTGAAATACTGTCGTTCTTTTCATTGTTATAGAAAATCTAAAATGTTACATTTTGTAATTCTTTTCTTAATTCTACTCTAAAAAAGTTATATTGCTACTGTTATTGTTATTATCGCTATTAACAAAGTATCTAGAGTATTTGTACTTTCCTGTTTTAATACCGCTCTTTTATTCACACGCTTGTGTCGTGTACCAAAGTCATATTGATATTATTATAGCTATCATTACTGCTATAGAATATCTACAGCATTAAACTTTTTATTTTTATCATTCTCTTTTCTATTTACATACCTGTGCCGTGTAACGAAGCCGTATTGATATTGTTACGGTCACGCGAATTTTTCCCCTCGTTGAAAAAAAAAACAAAAAAAGGAAGGATATTTTCATCCAACGCAGCTAACCGTTTAATAGACAGAAAATATACGAGAGATCACTATCTCGTGGTTAATAGAGTTCAACGAACATGAAGTCTGGCGATGCACTCTGCCGGAGCCTACGTATATATACCTGCTACTCGTATGGGCCAAAAATAAATCATTCAAACCGTCTGCTCCTTTTTAATACTTTAATCCATTGAGAAGGTCCGTGCTTAGGTCTAAATTAATATTTTACAAGCGTATCACGTTCGAAAGGGAGCTCTCTCCCATCGGGATCGAATGGTTTCGTTAAAATTACAGTTTAGCCCATTTCGGGTGGTTCAATCCGTTTGAGTAATGCTGGTTGATTAATCGTTTAATTTGCAGTCGCTTTGATTTTGATAGGTCATCGCGTCGGCAAAAGCGCAGTCGATTTGCACGACTATAACTTTCGCTATTAAACCGTGAAAGCTTCTCTCGCATAGAGAGAGAAAAAAGAAGGAAATAAAAAAAAAATTGCGCGTGTCCGGGTTTTTTTTATTTTCTTTTTCAAATCTAAATATCGCGACATTGAAAATTGTAACGAATCTTCTTTTTTTTCATCTTTCGTTGCTTCGAAGCTTGTTTATATTTTTCGAGAGACTTCGAGAGAGATTTTTCGGTTATCATGGTTATTATTATCGTTATTTTTAACGTCGATTTTAGCCCAGAAGATAATTAGGTCGAAGAGTCGCGTATTGAAAAAATAAATGCAGATTTTCCGCTGCAAAGAATCTTCAACTCTGAGAAACCCGCTGCAAAGAATCTTCAACTCTGAGAAACTTTTTATTAAAAAAAGAAAAAAAAGAAACGTTTAGTAAAAAGGACCCATTCGCGGAATATGGAGGGAGCACTTGGCCCTTTGCCCCTGTAAGCATGCAAACACGCCGGCGATCGTGTAATTTCGCATTCCCAGGGTTTGAATATCCGTAATACGCCGGCTCTTAAGCCGTGTCGTATGAATACAAGTCGGCGAACGGGAAAAAAACTATTCATCTCGGCCGCTAATGTCGCCGATAAAGTTAATGAAAGCTTGAAAAACGTAAATCTAAAGAAAAACGAGAAAGAAACTGAAAACGAGAGAAACTTCTTGTTCGTATGTTTAACTCGTTTTGCGCTATCCAATTACGTTGCGTAAGGAAAAAGCTGTTCCAGGTGTTTTGTAACAATTCGCCCGAACCTACGCCCCCGGCGATTAATACGTAAATTATGACGATTTTTATGTTAATCCGATCGTTAGCCCGCTTCTATTACCGTCCGTCCACCGCGCTTTTTCCACTTTATCGCCCGTGTCCGCCCGACCAGAGCGGACTTATTCCACTTGCACGGCCGAACGAGGCTTTGCAGCCGTGTGTCTGATCAGATACGGCGTTATTCCACTTGCCCCGGCCCAACTTATAATTAATTCAACACCGTCGCGTCCGTCCCCACCTCCACCGCTTATTCTTTCGCTAGAGAAAAACTTCTCGCCTTTTTTCATCCGAGACTTCTTCCCTTGACATACTACTGTTTAAAACGGCGTCGTATTATTTTTCCGTGGATTAATCGGCCAAAGGGGAAAAGAAGAAAAGTGGAGCGACGCGAATTCTTCACGAGCCGATGCACACCGAGTGAAAAGAACAGGGCTTTAAGACGAAGTTGCTTCGAAAATACTTGGATAACGATTAGGGTGGCTTTTGTTCCTTGATTTCGCTGCGGCTTCGTTTCTTTGCGAATAAATGGACGAGCAAGCGGATAAATAAATTGAATACATAGTGGATACGTCGAAAGAACTAATTGCGAGTGATTTGTCCAGGTTGATTATTCGTATTTGTAGTATCGTAAAATGTTCGCCTCTGCCTGCGAAATTTTAAGGGACGCAGGAAGAAGGGAATGAAAGAGAAAGTTAGAGACACGAATCAGGCCCTTGACAAAGCACGAGACCGTGTTTAAAGGGAAAAACCGGAAAGTAGCGAAAGTGTGCGGTGAAAGAGAGAGAAACAGCTGAAGGGAGAGACTTCCTATCGAGTAAGGGCGTGTCTGGTGCACCCTTACGCGAAGAATTTTCAAACTCAATTTTCTCGAAAACGAATCCATAAATACAAAATCGTTATTCTATATTTTCGTTCTATTTTCTCGTCGTCTGAAAAAGGAAACCCTCAGGCGACAAATATTCTACACATTTTCGTTATATCAGAGGGAATTTAACGAAACGTTAATACACTGCCGTAGAATCGAATGCATGCAAATGTGTAACGCTTTCGTTTCGTACTTGACGTTTCAAGATATGCATATAAGCTGCTCGTGTCGAAAGAAAGATAAATGAGTTACCCTTGCACCATCTTCCCCGCCTCCGCCTCTTTCTAGTTACTTTACACACTAACGTATGCATAACGCGGAACCAACGTCCCGATAAAATTAATAGAGAAACTATCGTTGCAGCCGTGTGTTATTATCGAAATTATGCGAGACCGGGCTTATTTATTATGAGCGCGTGATAACCTACGCGTTCCTGTCGAGCAAACGATCAAAGGATATTTATCGTTTAATCCAACAATACGTTGATTAATGCACCGCCGTAATGAACACTCCCGCGGAATGAACAGTCATACTTGATAATTTGTATTTAATTGTACCGTATAATTTTGCAGGCGTTACATTTAAATGAAACACCCCCTGTTGATTACTTTTGACGTTATTACAGCTGATAATGTACGGGGAATGTGATATGGGATATATACAGGCTGTTTCGTTTAATCTGTGTACCAAGGGTAGATATCATTTGCAAGTATACGAAGCGTGATGTACACCTCTGTTTCGTGTGCACTTGGGACATTTACCGAATGTGAAGTTTATGAAATAATTAAGATCCTTAAACAAATGAATCATCTTTCACACAGAACGATGAGCTCGTATATATTCACTGATACACGAACTTTGACGAAGAAGTGTAAGTTAAATTATAGAATATTTTCTGCACGAGTGTAACGAGCGTCCTAATACTTACGAACAGCAGTGTAAACGTACTTTTGAAACTCTTTGATGGTTAAGGAGACATTTTTAACGAAAGTTTCCTAGCTCGGTCGACTTCAAGGTATCCAAATGAATTTTCATCTCTGTACAAATCTTTGCACAAAGAACTCTCATTTCTAATAGAAAAATATTTATAAAAAAAAAGATAAATAAAACGCTTACTTGGGAAAATAAAAATTAGCAATTACTTGAATCACC
>NW_017100168.1:580387-646913 GCF_001263275.1 Habropoda laboriosa
TCGAGATGAGACATTTCTCTTTTTGATTTCGCAAAATTTCGGGTTGAAAAAATTCAAAGAAACGACTTGCAAATTTTTCCACAACACTCGTGAAACACCGGTTACAAAAGAAACGGAATAGCGTTAATTATAGAACGGCAGGTTCACAATGTGTTAAGTTCAACGTAGGTTTCGTGCATCGTACGATTTACTTTACGTTACGAGGCGCATTGTGCCCGAAACGTCAGGTATAACCTAGAAAAAGTGACGCATACACTTTATCGGTCAGTGAACGCGTGTGTTCTGTTTATCTTGTTCCCTGTGACACATATATCCTGCTACAATAATACCTACAGTGGACATTGCAGTTTAGGAGCGTGGCAACTTGAACGCCCCCGTAAGGATGAGCATTGAGAACGGCAAACAGAATTATCCTCTTTAAATATCCGCTAGACGGTCGTTACGGTTATTTAATATTCAATACGGTTGTTTAATACCCGATTGGTTTCTACGTTCGTTCTGTGACAGCCTTTTAGAAACATCGATTACAATTCACCCACCTTTCCTTCCCTCTCTCTCTCCGTTTTCTCCCTTTAACGTCCTTCTCGTTCACGCATTTTAACGAAACAATGAGAGGCGAACGTTTAAAGAAAATTAGCAGCCGTGATGGAAACTGTAGCTCTCTATAAAGGTTGCAATTATCAAACTGATGTATTTCAAATGAACCTTGAATTCTATTAATTCCAGAAAAATCCCCGACGAATGTTTAATGTATTACTGTTTTCCTACACCGTTCAGCGGAGGTTTCAATGAAAAAAAACCAGCATATTAATGTTGTTCTTCAATTATAATAATTCTTTGAGAAAAAGCACTCGGGAGGGATTGAATAAAACATTGTTTACCCATCGTACGCTCGCTATGAATACATTTGTCACACACTTTGCCAAGGGTTGCAATTACGAAACTCGTACATTTAAATTCTACTACCGGCAGTAGTTCTATATAGTTCTAGCAGCAGTTCTAATTCTATAACCGGCAAACAACAGGATTGAGAAAAGGCAGTTATTTAGTTGCACATTTCCTGAGGATTCGTTTGTTAGCGTTCGTTAAATAATAATTACAAATTCAAAAGCACACGTTCCGCGTCTCTTTTTAATCGCAATTAACCAGGTGAAATGGTGCTCGAGGAAAATCGAACAAAGAGAGAAGCTAAAAAGAACGCAAGTTTGCCGTAAAAATTGCACGCTCTTTAATTACACTTTCCTCGTTCGGTTGTGTATTCAAAACAAAAAAAAATGCAATCGTTGCACTCGTCGAAGAGAGAGAGAGAGAAAATTGTAAGCGAGGGAGGAAACGAAATCTCCAACGCCGAAATTGTTCTTTCAGCGGTAATAATTCGGAAGAGAAAAGGGAGAAGTCTCGAGGAGGATCGAGTAAAGAAATATTGTTTAGTTGTATACGTTTGGTAAGAATGCGTTTGTTGCACTCCACCCGTTAGAGCGTATACACACTTCCGGCCCGTTATCCAATCTTGCTTTACGCTCTCCCCGTATTACTTCATTTTCCGTGGAAAAGCGCGGCGCGGCGGTGCTCGTCTAACGTACCACGCTCAGAGAAACCCGTCATAAAACAAAAATTTCTCTCTTGCCGGTGCTATTCGCGAGTCCACGCGTAGGCGTTCCCGTGACCTGGAATTAAATAAAACATCGCTTTCCATTGAGCCACCGCTGCGGCCGCGGAACGCGTTACCGGAGGAAATTGAAACTGTACACGGTATTAACGTTAGCCTGGGCCGCGCATTATATCGACAGACAATATCGAGACAGACTTCCTCTTCAGCTGGCTCGGCTCGAACACCCACAGCCACGAAACACAACCTGCAACGAGGCATGCAACTTTAATAAAAACAACATTGAATTCTAGCGACTCGTGACACTTGCCGTATCGAGCCTTGGATATTCATGTTTCTATCTTTAGGGATACCTTTCTTATTGTTCGCGCCCACGCTGTCTTTTCAGTCGATTCTAGAGCGTGTCTTGCCGGTGCAAGACGTGTACAGGATGTTTTAAATTCAAAAGGATGCACCTACTGTGATGCGTCTGAGAAAAAGGAAGTTCGAGAATTTTTCTCGTGGGTAATTACTGAAAGAAAGGGTTCGATTCTTTTGGAGGATGTAAATGTAACTTTCGGCTTCTCTCTGCAAATTTTTAAGGTAAAAATGTTGCGAAACGGAGGGAGTTGCTGTGAAAGTTCTTGTGCCGGAGCGTCGATTGCTGGCCGCCATCGTCGGAGAGGATTGAAAGGTCTGAAATAAGAAATTCTTTTTGATTTGTAAATAAAAATGTATTGTCTACAATTTAGCTTACGATTTTTTCGATATCTCAATTATTTAATTTTGTAGAAATGTTTGAAGTTGATTTTTTTGGTAGAAAGAGGTTTTTCCTCTGTAATTTCCTTTAAACTTTTACAATAATTACAATTTTTAAAAAATTCTAAGCTACACTGTAGATAATACATTTTTATATATAAATTAAAAAGAATTTTTTATTTCAGACGTTCAGATGTTCTAGCAGAAAAGGTTTCTTAATTACCGAACAACTCCTCTATTTTGTAAAATTTTTACTTTGTAAAAATTGAAGAAAGAATCTGAAAGTTACATTTATGTGCTCCGACAAAATTAAAACTTTTCCTTTAGTAGTTACCTGTGAAAAAATTCCCAAAGTTTACCTATTTTTAGACTCCTCTCAGGCTGGTGCACTCCCTTAACCCTTTGGTCTCTCCTATTTTATCAGATCGTGTAATATGAAATGTTGGATTTCAAATTATTCACTGAACTGATCGCTCGAGTGATTACTCGAGTGTCGACAAACTTCGAGTTTTGTTGGTAGAATACTTGGTAAGTTGTCGTTGGAGAATCTATAGGTAACGTTACTGTGTTCAGAGGAGAATCTAAGGATTCGTATCAGGCGGCAATCAAGACGAGCGTAACTAACAGAAAATACCAGGCGCTGGTAATTTCATTTCGGATCGCCCTGTGTGTATTTATTTGATATAAGTTCGAAACTCAAATAGGAAAGTTTCGAGTCTAAGTTGGTACACTATTCATACGAATATTATAAAGTTCCGAGTCTACGACTGTGCGCTATTGACACGAGTATTACCGAGGCCAAATGCAGAATGTAAAGTCCAAACATGAAAGGGCTCGAGAGTCCGAGTTCTAATTCATTTATAATTCAGTTCTTACCAGCGCAGTCTAGTTTGCTCCCTTAATCTACAAATGTTGAGTCTGTTCATAATTAAAATGGTCTTCTCTAGGCGTGACTTCCTAGAAAGCTTCAATAGGTGCGATACACGAAGTGTTCATTAATGTAAAGTTCGTATTTTTGAGAGTGACCTGCATCACTTCCTGAATATTAACACGTTCGCTGCAACCCTATTGTTGAATCGTCGCTCGCTATCCCTCGCATTATTTTTGCACACACTCTTAATATTGATATTTTTATCAATTTTGCATAATACAACGCATGCCTGCATTTAGACATATGTAACGTGTACTAAATACGCGAATTGTGCTTTTTATATAGTGTACTATCGTAAGAATTGGTGCATTGCATATACTGGGTGTCCCAATTTTTCCGACTTTTTTTTTCAAACTTTGCCAGTATCTTCTGTGGGTATAAGTAAGAAAAAAATGTTATATAAACATAGGTCGTTTGAAGCTTTATTAAGAAGTTATAACAATGACCTGAAATACAATTTTGCAGTTGTGATACAAAATAGGAATAAATCAGGGACATGAACATCTGATCTGTTTATGCAAACTGTGTTTACGATCCGAGATCGTAATGAAGCTGTTGTCTCGTGTCATAGTAACCGCAACTTCGTTATCATCCCTTTCGTACTTCGTATTTTTCTTATAACTCTTTAACGAAGCTTCAAACGACCTATGTTCATATAACATTTTTCTCTTATCTACACCCATAGAACACACCGACAAAGTTTCATCGAAAACAACTGGGACACCCGGTATATGTCGCTGTTGTCAGCGAACGCGCCAAGCGATGTTTCGTCAATTGTTACCGAATGAAAAATGTCCAAAAAAAAAAAAAAAAAAAATTTCAATATTCGTCCACGCGATATAAAGCTACTAATATCATCAGAGATAACAGATTTTTCCTGATGCATCGTTCAATGTGGTACGATACAATACCCTTTAACAGTCATCCCTTTTCTTCCTTACGTTCCCTTTCTTCCACTTTCCTTTCTTCCTTTCTTCAAACGGCTATGATCAGAACAGTCGTTTGATCTATTTTCGCGGGATCGATGCAAGCGTCCTTTTCAAGCGTACTCTCGCACGCAAGAGGCAATAATAAAGGCGGAGGCGGCCGAAATGCTGAAGGATCTGAAACGAGTGTTACGTGGGAGCACTGGTAGTCGCGTGTTATTTAAGGGGTCTTAGCTAACCGATCTAAACTCGATCTAAAACCGCCTAGAAACGATACACACACCGCTTGTTTGCAGTACTTGGAGAATGGCACGACAATCAAATTAAAGGACGTTCGTTTCGAGGCGTCCGGCTCGTATTCCTGTCAGGTCTCGATGACGACTCCTATTTATAGCCAGCCTTCCGAAAGCGTTCAAATGAAAGTTATAGGTAAGCAGAAACGAGCATTTGTTCTCGAAAATTTCAATATTTATACGCCGGTGGTTGTTTTATAGTTGTACGTAAAACGGTTGCCGCGTGAATTCTGTCCGCTCGAAAATCTGCGCGCCGTACACATTCGTATCAAACGCGTCAAGGGTGTCAGAAAAGCGCTCACGGGTATCGCAGTTATAAACGTTAGTTTGTGAAGTTTTTAACTTTTTCAAATGTTCTACGTACGTTCACCGGTGCTTCTGAAAGTTGAACCTCTTCGTTTCGAATTATTACGATTTTTACGTTTGTACGTGATCAAAGATATTTTTCAAACGTCGATATGTGTGTTCAATTTTTCATTTCTGGGAGTTACAACAAGAAATAAAATATTTTTATGTGAAGATTTTACCATGAAAATTTGCCAAATGTGAAATTAGTCAAAGAATGGACAGAATTGACGTAGCGACACGATAATTTATATATTTTTCTTATTAATGGTATGTAGTTTTGCGCAGTGGTAGAATTTCTTCTTCACTTTTGTGTAGCTATGAAAAATTACCACAGTAATTATCTACCCTTACGTTAGAAACTTCGCTATTTCGGGAACTCGCAAAGTGTTACCCTTGGCAGGCACTAAAGAATGAAACGAATTCATACTCTAAATAATTTAATCACGCTATCATCAAGAATGCCAAAATTAGCGTCGGAGTGTTAAAGAACGTGATACAGCGTGACGGTTAAATATTTTCGAAGTAAACATAGTTGTGTTATAAAAAGTTTCACGGCGTTATGGTTATTTATGGACGAGCCAACGTTGTAAAAATGATAAAAAGTATAGAGACACTTTTAAATTCTCCGGTGAAAAAAATTCTTTGTTCTAATGTTAACGTCGTGTCACAAAGAGGTGACAATTCCTCGATTTTTATCTTCTGCACAGTTTTCTCTCTCTTCTTCTAAACGTCGCGTTTAAGTATTGAAACATTCTCTCGCGATATATTCGAAACATTCTCGAAATTCGTTAATTTCAATTTACTTTGAAACATAATTCGATATGAATACAAGTTTAAATCTGGAAAAGCAAATCGTTTCATTCGATGGGGAGAGAGAGAGAGAGAGAGAGAGGAGAAAGGCTTTTATGAAAATTTTTTTAATTCCTTTCGCTAGAACAAACGGGATGTGTTTACATTTTGCACTGGTATTTGTTGTATCAGCTTGTGTATCGTATTATCAGGACTTTATCCTGCATTGTTCTAAATAATATCGAATATTACAAAGCTATACTCGTTTGCGTAAACCCTTGGTTATGCTACTATTTCCATTCGTACTTTTTTAAACGAACGGAATAAATAACATAGTATAATTATGCGCAAATATTATACGCGGTTGTTGCGGCGAAAAGCTTAAACGCATAATAAAATGAGGTTAACACAGGTAGACACTGTCGAGTGTTATTAAATGCGCCCAATTTACCTGTACGTTTTAACACAGTACGCACGAATTAGCTAAAATTGCTTCACGCGTTTCGACTATTCTTGCGTTCACGCAAAATTCCAAAACTACCGACACGTTTCTCTTAATCAGATCGCGAGAATGGAAAAAAGATCGACCGGTAGAAAGCCGCGGGTTCGTCGTTTCATCGATCGATCAGAGCTAATTATGCAATTGTCCCCGCCTGTACCGTGCAATAAAATCGCGATAAAACGCGATATCTTTGCAATTATAATGTGCCATTCAGGCATAAAATGTTATACGACTTGCATCGGCATAAATTGCAACAGTTGCATACAGTACGTACACGATACACTCGGTGGAAAACACGAAAAGAATATATTTGCAAGCGTAATTTCGTTTGCGGGAAGAAAAGTAGCAGAATTTATTATTTTTCTTTTCTTCGTTTTTTTTTTTTCGTCGCTGATAGAGGAACGAATGAAAAAGAAAGAAAGAAAAGTTCAAGAAAACACGAAGGAAAGTTTAATAAAACTAGAAACACTGAGATTCTCTCTTCTTTTTATCTCGTGGCTTACAGCTGTGTAATTCTATTCTAATTAGCGTTATGAAATTATGCAGTACCGCAGACTGAAAACCCGAAAATCACGTTCAAGAAAAACATGTACATGGTCGGAGATAGTTTAGAGGCGAATTGCTCCTCCTCTGCAGCGCATCCAGTTCCTCACTTGACTTGGTACATAAACGGCAAGGAGGTGAGTAAATGTCAGAGATAACGGAGAGACTTCGCTCTGCTGCTTTCGAATGAACTCAGTTTTGCACTCCAGTAATGTCCTGGTTTTTAATTAGTTGCATCTTCGTGCACGCCTTCTTCAAAGTGTATCGAATTTTATGGTTCCCGGTAGAAAGTTCGTATATACTTAAGTGATTCGTAGAAATGACCGAATGTTAGAGTACGTCGAATCTGGGAAATGAAACTTGCACCTTTTTCGTTCAACTTTTCCTTAAGACTGACAATTAAAAGTTACTAACTTTTCTTGCATTTTTTTTTTTTTCAATTTTAATACTCGATCGATATTCATAGACTTTTTCAACTTTCCCTTTAAAGAAAAATTAGAGTTTCAGGGTGAAGTGACTGTAATTAGGTCTATCGTTTAAAAGCAAAGTTTAAATAAAAAGGAACAGAAGAATGACACTTTTAGTTCGTTCTTTGTTTCTCTGTGCATCGTTATTATAGTAAAAAGTTTGGA
This sequence comes from Habropoda laboriosa, assembly GCF_001263275.1. Taxonomy (NCBI): domain Eukaryota; kingdom Metazoa; phylum Arthropoda; class Insecta; order Hymenoptera; family Apidae; genus Habropoda; species Habropoda laboriosa. Next base: position 587,699 of record NW_017100168.1, read on the forward strand.
ATTATTCGTCTGATTTAACGAATATTGCTTTCTACCTTTATTTCTCTATCAGTTTGGAATTAATGCTGCTGTAAGAAATCTTGATGGTAAAAAGTTTCGGTAATTGAAAATTTTTGTGGTAAAATTTTACTTAAAATTTGTTCTAAAAATTCTTCACGCTACTCGCAGTAAAATTTGATAGTTTCAGACTTTTTAACATTGCGCACAGAGAAATTATTGCATGATCTGTAATAGAAACGACACTTTTTTTAATCGGTATTCTGATTATGTGTCACGATTTTTTCCGTGTATTAAACTAGGTGGACATCAGTCTGGTGAATCACTATCCGTACACGCGTCACAATAATCAACTGTTCTCTGCTACTGCGAAGTTAACTATAGAGGTGTCCGAGTTGCACGCAGGGGAGAACGGATATCTGGAGATCAGCTGTTACGCTACCATTCCAGATTATCCCTTGAACCATGTGCAGTACGCTGATATTAGGAAGGAAACGGTTACGGGTAATTATTAAACCAGTTTTCACAGAGTTTTTTTATATTTTTCTGGTGAAACCCCGAGTACGATGAAAGGCTACACGTAAACCTAATTTTCAAACTTACTGCACAAAACTTCCCGGCCTCTAGCTTTGATAACTCATTGTAGTAGAATGGAAAAAAGTAATAAGAAAGTCGTGATACTTTCATAAATTGTTAACTCTGTGACGTAAAATGTTTAAAATTAAAAAAAAAATTCAATTTGCAAATCAAACGTTTTTGTAACCTCAATCCGGGAACTTTTGTTATATTACTGTCTTATAACTAATTTTTACAGAATTTTTCTCAGTACTGTTAATTAATTTGTTAAGAAATTTTGCTGAGAAAATTGGGAATTGAACTCGTCGTAATAAGTTTTCGATGAATTTTCAGATATATTAATTCCAATAAATTTTCAAGCTCTGATTTAGTGAATATTCAGAACCATTTGTCTGTTTAGTTTTTTTTTTTTTTCCGAATATTGAATTCGTCTAAATCTTCGAACACCGTCTCCATACTTCATATCTTTTTTACGCGTCGGATATCGGGAACTAATTTTCAGAGAATTTCTCAATCAGATTTTCAGATTCCACTCGCCTTTCACGCGGCCTATTTATTTCCAATATTTCTGCGGAACACGGAAACTATAGATGAATAGATTGCACGGGAAATGCGTGCATAAATCATCTAAAACTTTCGTTGTCCCGTGTTTTATGGTTTCGAACTTGGACAGTTTAAATTGAAATTCGCTTTTCAAATGGAAATTCGTTTCTTTTTATTTAGCCAGACAGGAATCGATCTATTAAATCGGACTTTTTAAAACGAGGCAAAATAAAAAAAAAACAAGAAAAAAGGTAGACGAAGTATCCTGTATTCAAGCATGATGCGTTTCCCCTTCTACTTTTCCATTAAAAGGGATTTTTCTGGTCTGATACGGTAGTGCCGAGATTTTCATCTCAAATTCCTTTTACAAGGCTCACATAAGTCAACCTAATGAATGAGATGCGTAGCCCAAAAGTAGGCGTTCTAATTAACCCGTTTGAAGCGCTATTGCACCGCGAGAGAAAACGTCCAGTTAGAAATAGTAATCGCGAAATTCGTAGTTTTTTTCACTTCTAACATTTGTCCGTACACTATTTTTCTCACTCTATTCAAAATTATAAGAAATTAATAAAAAAAAAAATATATTTTTCTCTGATATTTCTTCCTTATTCCATTTTCTGTATTTTTCGTTCAACTTGAGCCGTTCAACGAGGTAAATCTCGTTCGGAGATTTTTCAAAATTAAAATACCTGAAATAGAAGTAGTAAGTAGATCAGTAGGTACAATAAATAATTACGAAACGGTAGAAGTCGTCCAACCTTGTAAAGATATCCTTTATTCTTCGTGTTCTATTTAAACAGAGTTCATCGTAAACGTATAATCGTGTTGACTTGCATAATCTTCTTAATCTATGCACGTTGGACATTAAATATACGATTTTCCGTGGAAATGGGATTAACTGTTGCGTCGAAAAGGCTGGATATAGGAGAAAATGTCATAAGGCAAGAATAGATGGTAGTTGTTTCTATATTCGTCTTCTTCTATTAATTTACATCCACACCCTATATCCATTTACATCCGCAACCACACCCTAAAACGGCACACCTGCTCAAAAATATACCGCAACAGTCGTTAAAATTTTACCACGTGATATTCTCTCCTGTTACCAACCGGTACGATACTTCAGAATCACGATTCACTTCCGTTTACACGTCGCGGTTACTCGTCGAATAACGTTTGTCCATCGATTATCGGTAATTTCTTCTAATCTTACCGTACGTTTCTAACGTGCGATCTTTTTTACCGGTTGTGTTCCAGTGCAACTAAAACCCGCGCCGGTAGCCGAGTCCTCAGCGATGAGTGTCGCGCTGGGATGGCCCCCAGCTGCGTTATTGTGCATAATCTGCGCGATGCACATGATCATTCCTTAATAAAAGTCAATTGCTTTAGGATAATTAAACGAAACAAACTGAACACAAAGAAGAAGACAGAAAAAAAAAATATAATACACACACCGAGAATAAAAGAAATTAAAAAAAAAAAAAAGAAAGAGCAGATATGTACTATACGTAAAAGAAAAAAAAAACGAGGAATAAGAATCACAAACGGAAGGGAAAAAAAAGGGAGAACTTGGCGGGAAATGGGTGGGGTGGGGGATATATATATATTAAAGAACGAACAATCACAATGTCTTCCTTGATTATACCGAAATACACGGGGGCAGCGATTTTATTGTCTTGCAGAAATTTTATAACTCATATAGACGCGGCTTCTTCGTGCAACTATTTTCGATTGTCGCTTGTATCGATCGTTATCTATTTCGCGGAAAATATTATCGAATCCCGGATGAGAATCGATTGTTTCCTGGTCGTTTCGACTACGTTCAAGTGTTTGAGGGCCATCGAAACGACGAAAGAATGGAAAACAAAAAGGAAATGGAAAAAAAGAAGTAACGTGTAGTGAATTAGTAATTCGCCGGTAAACAGTGATTTTTTCTAAAAAAAAAAGGAAAAAAAAGAAGACAACATACGAAAAAAATAAAGGAACACATACACGGGCGCATTTTTCTTCTTCTTCTACTTCTGACGTCGACCGCAAGATTAACCCGTTTACCGTCATTTCCATATCTCTATGTACTTAACGTAACACATATAATGTCTATAATATGTTCTCGGTTTCAAATCTTTTAATAACGTTGACGCTATTACTCGTATACATATATATATTGAATAGAATAATTTATTCGTTGGTTTTCGATTGCTGAAAAGAATTTATCATATCCGGAAGAGTATATAAGAAGTACTGTTTTGCGTATAGGTTAGAAAATTATTCATGGTACGTGGTCGGTGTTGCGACGTGCGAGATCTTGAATCGATCTCGAGTCGATTCGTTCGGTCGGTAAATATATCGCAATGGTCTGTGACTCTGTAATGAATGTCAATTGGTCAATCGAATTTCTTATTCGAAAGTAAGAAGTGTAATCGTATATAAATTGTTTTAAACGAACATCGGCAGCATAATCGTACGTATCGATTCTTTATGAAAACATATTTCTAATTTTAACGTTCAACGTTCCAACACGTGAATTTTCTTCGTTCAGCTGGAGGTTCTATTTTCATGCAAACGTTAACCTGTTAACTGAGTTTATCTCTCTGTCAGAATTTGTATCTTGTGTGATGTAATACGAAATCGATCAAAATATTAACCAGTCACTTTGCTTTAGTTGCTGCACATGCGAGTGAGTGGCAGATTTATGACTATACAAAATGATTACATTCTAAATACTGTCTTATTTAGAATTATTATTAGTTTTACTCGAAGATAATTTTCCTCGGTTAACAGGTTAGAAACGATTTAGTGAAAGGATAAAAAGAAAAGAAAGTTAACCTAACCTTTACTGTATCATTATACAAAGTACGATGATTAACCTCTAGTCATTATTTTCTATTCAACACGCATAACCAAAGATGAACATTGTGATCGATTATTTAACGTTTTTACATTCTTAGATGTAGTGTAATCTAATTACTCATTGTGGGACTAATTTTAAGTAAAAAAACGAAAGAATTATCTATATATTTCATATACATATTGTGTAAAGAGATATTCTTATGATAAGTTACGTAAGTATGGTACATACGAGCTTCGTACGTGTGCATGTGAACGTTTCCTTTTCCAAATAATCTAGTCAGAAATTTATATCGTAGCAAATTACATATACGCGTGTATATGTACGTTTGCTAGAAAATGCAAAAATATCGTACGAATCTGGCATCCTATCGACAAATCAGGAAATTAAGACTGTTGTACCTTGTTATCGGCATAATGATATATATTATAATTCGTCGTAATTTAACGAGTGCAATTCGTTTAATCGTGCTGTTGTTCTTTTTACATTTCATCACTCGTTCCTCGTGTTTCGTACAAAACGAAGAAATCACAGATATTTATACGTGTGTTGTTATCGATGTAAAAATGAAAAAATATGGTATCTTTAAGATATCTTCCTAGTGTACCTTCTATAGTGACAGCGTTTCATTTCAGCGAAACTAGTTAATATAATTGATGCTGTAAAGTCAGCTACAGACGTTTAGTTATATTTTCCAATAAAATTGTACGATGTCGTATCTGACGGAAGATTGAGGAACTTTTATACGTGAGAGGGGGGCATTTTACTCTCGGTTATTATCGAACATTTTGATTTACATAAATCTCTTCTTTTTTCATTGTACTTGAAAATGCGGTACAGTAATTAAATTTTTTTCCACTTTTGCATAAGATTTATTAAAGATTCATATTTAACAAGATATTTCTTTTAACCTACGGCTCTTTAATGCAGCATATTATTTTCTTCTTTTCTTGCGTCTTAAAAGAAAAGCATCTTTCAATATCACGTAAATAAGTTCCTTTGTTTTTTACACAATATGACTCATTATCTCGGCGTACTTGATACTCCAATTGAGAAACGCTTTTGACGTGGAATCTTGAGCGGAAAATGAGAAAATTAAACGCTTAATTGCGTTCTGCGTAGCGAAACGAAAAAAAGATCTCATTTTCTGCTTTCAAATCTTCCGTGTTTATTTTACATTTCTCCTTCAATTTCTTCTTATCTTATTGCACGATACAACACCCGACCGTCTGTAGATGGCTACAATGAAATGCAAGCACGCGTGGGCTGGTCCCGCAAGAAAATAACTTGTTCGTTTCTGTACTAATTAGCGCTATTTTTAACGGGGGGAAAAAAAACGGGAAAAAAGAGAGCTCAAGAAGAAGAGGAAAAGTTTTTGCTCGATCAAAGGGTGCGGCAACGATCGAGTTATTTTGTTGTCCGCAGCCGTGTGCGTTTCATGCACGCCTATAAAAACTTCTACTATCCTGGGCGGAAAAACAACAAGGTGTAATTATAGAATTTCCTTGCCTACGCACCGCGCTCTGTGCACCCGGTCGATCAATAAAATTGTGTATACGACGGTTTTCCGGGACATCCCCCACGTGTGCACGATTCTGAAACGCTTCCGTTCCCCTTTTTCTTTCTTCTTCGATCGTTTTTATTTATTTATTTTTTTTTTTTTTCAGTGTTTTGTTTAACGTGTTTTCCGTGAAACAGAAGAAAGTGGGAAGAGTGAATGAGAGAGAAAAAAAGCGGCGAGAAAAAGCGAGTGGAAATGTGAGAGAGAGAGAGAGAGAAGAAAGAGTGATGATCGTCTCTATATGATAAGAGGGTTCTTCAGCAGGTGATACTTTCGACATATCGTGCAACATATCGTAGCGTTATAATTACACGTAAAGAGTTAATCTTTTCGAGCCTCACGGCTACTCGATTGTCCCTGTTGTCGAGAGGCGCGCGATATAATAGCCGCGACACAATGCCGATACAATGGAGACGCTGACGAACGCGACCCAGCTCAACTGTTATACACTGTGAGATGATAAAAACGGAACTTCACCTTGGGATAATTTTATTAAATTCGAAACAAACACATGGAACATATTAACAACAATTTTTTTTTCAAGATTTTTCTTCAAATTTTTTAATACAGGTATCTTAAATTATATTTTCTTTTTTGTTTAATATAAAACAATGTCACTATGAATTTTACTCTGTTGGTATTAATAAAAATTTAAAGAAAAAATTATATTTTACTTTGTTAGATTTAACGCAGATTTTAATTTCTGTTATCAACGCACCGTAAGATAGGATCACCCGGTATACGTCGCGTTGGGTATCACAAAATGGGAGACAAAAGGCGGCTGGGTCGCGGGAAAGGAAGCAAATTCACGTCTGTGGCGGCGATCATAGACAAATGATCAAGATGATGTTGTTGTTGTTCACGTTGTTGTGCAGTTTTCAAGCGGTGACTGTGACCACAGATGAGATTCCATCGAGCGACCATAACAGGGATATCCATTTACCGAAGAAAGTAGCCGTGAGGGTAGTCGGCGGAGAGATCACTGACATAAGGAAGTATCCGTTTCTTGTAGGTGAAATGCGCCCGTGACGTTTACCTAAAATAAACTATTTAACAAACCACGGATAACGCGAGTCACTCTAATCATTTTCAACAAATCGAGACAGATTAGCGGTATAATAACGAACAAAGGCGTCGAGACTAATGTCAATTTACAAGATATCTTTCCTAACACGTGAATCTCAATCATTGTAACGAAGACAATTCCTTGACGAATTATTTTAATAGAATTCATAGAGCGTTTAGCATGAAAAAATACGTAAAGCGTGTCCTATTGACGGAATTGATGGAATTATTACGACGCAGAGGAACAAAGCAGAGAAAACTTCTTTGATTAGTTTTCAAGTACTATTCTATACTACACGATCCTGCCGAAATAAATTCTGTCACTTGTGTATTCATCTGTTCGTCACTTCTTTCTTTCACTAGTTACAATTTCTTTTCAATAGAGAAAGAGAAGGAAGATAATAGTATCGTTCGAAATGACCACCATTAATATTGGCTTCTAAGGATATTTTCAGGGTTGCTTGTGTCAGACTGAACCCAAATTTCTATGGGAAATCTTTCAGATCATTTTCTCTACAATCGCAGTTTTAAATCTGGCCTACCAGAGAATCAGTTTGCAATTGAAATAAACTATGGAACATGATTCCATTGTCACTCTTAAGCTCTAACATAAGCCTCATTTTTTATTGTCATAGAATTTTTCAGTATCATGGGATAAATTCGTTGAATATATCTGATAACGCTTTGACACTTTAACAGCAGAACTTATGGCAGGATTGTGTACACTATACACTAGCGTAGTGATTTTTCTCTGGAAATGGTCAGAGTGATCCTCAACGGTATCCTAGTTGTATCGGTAAGATATATAGGGGTTCGCTGATGACGAAACCGAATTTTCAATGTCAATTTCTCGTAGGTCTCGGTCCAACGGCGACACTTTAGTCATATCTGCGGAGGTACTTACATAGCACCGAGATTCGTTTTGTCAGCCGCTCATTGCATGGTCAGGTGCGTTCTAAGACTGCAACACTTATACAGTCTCTCGCTCTTTGCCCGAAAATGGTAGCAGAGTATCGTCTACACAAGCTGGATCTCGAAAATGTTTCCTCCTTGAAAACGAAAAAAACATAAAAATTACGATTCGTTTTATGAGCGAATCAATGAATTTTCATTGCTCTTCGAATCTATGATTAAACACACTGAACGCATATTCTACGCTAATATTGAATATCTTACGCAGTTTTTAAGAGCTTCAAGAATAATTTGCGTAACTTTATCGATCCTAGGAGCAGTCGAACAGATTAGAGATTCTGTTAATCGAAGATGAGAATTTTTTTATAATTACATTCTTTCCTCGATCGAAAGGGAATCGATTTTCGCCGTTTGAACGTTGGATTGTAACGTGTAAAAATGATTTTGCTTGAAATTTAAGAGAGAAAAGTCTGAATTTTTCCATGAAATATTCAACGGTTGAGTGAAACGAATTTGTTGTCGATAAGTTGTAACGCTTGTAAGATTCTCTGGATTTTTAGAATTTTATAAATTTCGTATGAACCAGAGATTTTCTTTTATTTAAAGAAATATTTCACGTACACTTTATCCATGATTAATTAATTGCGGTGGGTTATAATAATTCGGTATAAAGTGATAAATAATTCAAACTTTCAGTATCACTGCAAAATATACAAATAATTTCCTTCTCCCTCGTCGATTAGATAAAATTAAGCGAATTTCATTTACGAGCATCCTCAGTGGCAAAGTGACCTCGTTTGCTTTAATATTTTTTTTTAGTTATGCTTGTGACACGATAACCATATGTTATACGGTAAAATCAATTTACATAATCTCGTAGACTTCACATATACAGAATCGATTTCCTTTCGATGCTCGCTCTAATAGCGATTTCGTAGGTATTAGCTAGTCAATTGAAACGAAACCATGCGATAAACGACGTGTATAGTTATTTTTTTATTATGATTATAGATAGACGAAATATCGCTCAAAAACGAAAAAGAGAAAAGAATGAAACAAAAGAAGAAAGATAATGTGTGTTTTATTAGCTCTCGTGTATTTTTGTGCTACCATTTTACGGTCATAGAGCAGTCTCCGCTCGTAGCGCTTTCATTGCCAACATAGACACGTAATGCTGCTTTTAAAAGTCTTCGAACGTGACAAATACGAACTCTTGGCGATATTAGGGATCTACTATAGCTCGTTCGAAATTAACTGGTCGTTCAAGGTCGTTCGTTTGATAACTCCAATTGCAGGATTTACATCTCGAACAGAGAGGAGATTGAACTTAAATTCTACAAACGAACAGTATCGATTATTTTCTATTCGCTATATTTAAAGTCCTACTTCAGCGGAGGTAGACAGTACCAAAGGAGAATGCTTTCGATTGTTTGGTTTCACAAGTACGTCTTTGAATGAATGGAATACTGTTCAAGTTAAGCTTCGGTGCTTAAAGGGATCTCCCCGTTCTGTTTCTGTTGGTACGGTTTAACAACGTTCACGTTCGTGTATCAACGAACGTGATTATTTTCAGTCGGTAAAACGTGAAGTGGCGGGAAAAATTCTGTTCGATTTTTTCTCCTTTCTATTTCGAAGACGAGGTATGAAATATATAAGCAAAGTGTGAAAATAATTAAGTCGCGACGACGAGATTGTGTAAAACAGCCTTGACGATCCAATTAATTTCGACGAGACTGTAGCTGCGTCAATTTTACCATCAAATCGTATTTTTGAATTAAATTAACGCGATCGTTAACCCTTAGATTGCTAAATGTGCGATCTAGAATAGAACGTTTATGTCTATGAACGAGCCTAGAGGGAAGATGTTAGTTGAACATCGATATACGATGTAACAATCGACGAAAAGACGAGTAGATGATAATTAACTAGTTATTCGTTAACCTGTTAACTGAGAGCCGCTATTCTATACACATAGAAATGCTTCTATCTGTACAAGTGTAAACGTTGAAATTAAACAAAGGAGTCAATTCAATTTGTTCGAAGTAAATGTGAAAATGTCGATCTATCGCTAAGAAAATTTAACAATTAAAAAAAAAAAACGTATCTTCCAGTGCACCAACGCTTTTAAGAGAGAAACTGGAAAATCTTTTATCGTTGAAACGTATCGCGTAACAGATTTCGTCGCTGTTAAAATGTAATCGTAACGAGGTAAATCGCTATTAATACCTGCTTCGTTCACTTCGAAGTAATAAAAAAATTAGAAGCAGACTATCTTTACGATTGTGTAGTGTCAATTATCAAATTTCGATCGGTAGCTTGTATTGATATTAAATTAACAATTACAATCGGCCAAGTTAACAGGTTTCACCGTTGAACGAGAACAAAAGAGACGATGCTTCGATCGATATCTGAACGTCTACGTCGTGTCATTAATCGCGGATCCAGCATACGTAAATGTAGCATGAGTACCAACGACAGTAGCGATCACAGCAGTGAAAAGGGTTAGCGGCGTTATAATAGCGTATTTAACGTTTAACAACCGAAAAATAGCAAAAGCAGAGAAAATCCAAAAAAAAGAAAAAGTTAACGAAAAATAAAGCAAAAACTGACAATGTGAGTGCGCTAATCACACAGATACACCAAACACACACACACACACACATACACGCACACACTGTATCTTTGTAATCGGTTGATCCGTTTCCCATCGACTTTCGAGGTGCGTTTTATTATTTCCCGTGTGAAAAAAAAAATTAAAAAAAAATCAGCTTTCTCTCCACTTTGGAAACAAAGAATCAGTGGCCGCCCGTGATGATCTTACACGCCACAAAATACTTGGAAACAAAAAAAAGAAAGAAACAGAAGAGAAAGGAAAAAAACAAGCAAGCAATTATTATCAGTATAATCGGGAAAAATGATCTTAAATTCGTACGCATAGAGAGACGTCCCGTGGCAACTGGATAGCCGAGAGTCCACGTCGATTTTACGCGATCGCCGGAGCCACTTACGTGTACTTTCCAAGCTGGAGTTCCATACAAATGGAATTGATAGACGGGACTTTCCCGCACACGAACTTTAGATTATCGAACATGCATCACGATATTGGATTGTTCAGGGTGACTATTATGTGTATATATAAACTCTGTGTGGAAAATAAAAATAAACGAAAGAAATATATATGAAAAAAAGAGAGAAAAGAGAGAGAAAAAAAAAAGGAGAGTGACGAGGTTGAATTTCTCGAAGTGAACGATCCTGTGTGAACCTAACCAAAAATTATCGATTATTCGCGATTGATTTCCACGTTTATTTTCAGCCTCGAAATTCTTCTATTTTAACTCTGCATTAACCCTCTGTAACCTGATTTTTCTTCGCCCTTGGGGAAGACAAATTTCGATCGATTCTCTTTTACATTTTGATGAGAGATGCAAGAATAAATATGAAAAATAATCGTTACAAAAGAAAAGTAGTAATTATAAATTTTAAAAATTGTAATTTTTACAAATTGGCTGGTAATAATGTGATAACAATAGGCAAATAAAGCGAGACCATGAAATATAGATAAATGAATATGTAACTTCCAACTCGCATAACGTTACAGAGGGTTAAAAGAAAAAAAAGACAGTATTTTTCACTTATCTTTTTGTGTAACCATGTTTTTGTTTTATTTTATCGAATATTTTTTTCGACACGTATAAACTTTATGTGAAAACAGTAAAATGTAGGTTTAAAAAAAAAAAAAAAAGAGTTGAGAGATAACAGAATCGAGTCTATATCGAGCTATATCAAACGAACAAAAGATTATTTCGTCGATTTTCATTTTATTTTCTCGTTTGTTCTCTGCGTTCAGCTTCAGAAACCCTTTTATATTAACTCACACGTGAAATACGTCACCCTTCCTCTGGCCTATGACGCAAACATTTTCCAAAGGTACACCGACCCGTGCACGGTGGTCGGCTGGGGACGACATATTCCTGGATCCAATGTACGTAGTTTAACCGCACCTAGTTATTTACTGTCATCTGCAAAAATTGTTTCATTGATTGGAGATGAGGGGCAAAGAACAGTCTATTGGAGTTTCCATCGTACGGGGCGTTGAAAATGCACAGCGATGCTTCGAGGGTGAATACGAAGTGCGGTAAAGAGGACGAGTGGCGAGCAAATATGGAACATATGTGTTGGAGGTTCTGTATTACAGGGGATTAACCTTTCGAGTGGAGAAACATGAATTGTTCGTCGCAACGAGTCAGTTTTACAGTGACCGAGTGTATTCAACCCCTTTTCTTTATCATATTTCCTTTTTATTTTTTCATTCTATTTTCGACACATTTTTATCCTTTTTTTTAATTCCATTTTTTTTTTTCTTTTATTCTACATAGGTGCGTTTTATTTTTACCCTGAATTCCGTTTCATTTTCTGTACTATTTTTATTTTATCCTTTTTCCATCGTTTCACCCATTTCTCTGTAATTTTATTTTCGTGGTTTGTACGAATTAATTGAATATCAATTACTTTTGTAGTTGTAAGTAGTTGCGAGAATTATTCAAGAATTATTTGTCTGGTGAATAGTTTGTTAAATTAGCAGAGTATATGAGATGTTTATTGAGATACGTGCTGAAGTAGAGAATTGATATGATTATTAAATTCATTTGTTAGTTTAAAGTAGATTATAGTTATATGACAATAATTGAAGGATAGAGTAACATGGAGAAATGCACTTTGTTCATCGCAGTGTATTCATTTACTGCAAATTGGAAATACGATACAATTATGTCTACACGTTTCGCCTTTATATTGCTATGAAAATGCACTTTTACAACGCCCCTTGCGATATGTTGTACAGTGCGAACTTGTATACTCTCGTAATGAAAAATCGTAAGTTATACTTGTGGAAAAGCATGATCAAATTTCGTGTTATTATTATATACTTAAAAGTTAACATTCTAAATTTCTTTGCTTCCTTTCATTTTTCTTTATGTTAATTTATATGCTACTATAGTTGCACCGCCAAAATTCAAATGATTTAAAAATCGATTAATCACGGCACGTACCATCAGTCAATAAAAATTTTTGCAAGAATAAAATGAAAATCTCATCGAATACGTAAGTATGTACTAATGAATGTATTAATACAGTAAAAGGGTTTTATTCAGAAAGGAGTCGGTACTTATCTCCGTCGTGTTCATATTCCATTAATTCCGACGGAGAAATGCCCTGTTAAAGGAGTTCACACAAGATGGCATCTGTGCGCAGGCGTACCAGAAGGTGGACTAGACTCTTGTCAAGTTTGTAATAATTTACACTTATAAATACGTATCTCGTGTTTTAATAACGTTCTTATAATGAAAAAGGCAATTTCAGGGCGATAGTGGTGGACCATTACTATGCGATGATATACAAGTGGGTATAGTATCATGGGGAGAAAAAATTTGTGCTCTTCCGCAATCTCCAGGCGTGTATTGTCGATTAGACTTGTATTTAGATTGGGTGAACAAGACTGTAGAAAACAATAATGCATCCATAAATACTTTTAATATTGCAAGCATGTTTCTTTTATTGATGTACATTGCATTGTAGAATATAATAATTCCTATAATTGAAATAAATAGTATAACTAGTAAGAAGGGAATAAACATTTTTTTATGTATTTTTATAATTTCAAATTATTTCCTATTGAGATGTTCAATAAAATGATATGGTGTGAAAAGATGTATTGTTCCATGCGCGTGTTCTACTGCTGTCGAGATATCGTCAAAGTTCTATCACAGACTACATAATATTTAGGTATATACAGGATAGACCTAACACCTAATGCACTTTTTTGTCCACGTTAAGAGGGCTGAGAGTGCCCTTACCATTTTCGTGTCGCTGTCAATGTTACCGATTCAGCATAGAACAAGGTTACAATATTAATATGGTTGGAATTAGAAAGAAATGTAACTATGAAATTACAAATCAAAGGTATAGAACAGGATACTATATAATCGTACACGAAGTATAGAATAATATTCTTCTAAATGTATTATAATATTTAGAGATTTTTGTTTATTATTACGGGTTCCTAACGATATTCGGATTTACATTAGTTTATTTAATATTGTAGTGGTTTATTATTTAAAGAATGAGTGTTGCACAAAAGGAAGTGGGTGTGGTGTCTAAGGGTACAACAGTACTGATATATTGTAACCTTTTGTAATATACATTTTGTACACTTATCTTACAATAAACAATTGATTTTTTCTTCGATTGCATTTTCTTCATTTGTCCTTATGTTTAAATTCTTTCTTTGATTCCTGTGGTGTTCTGAAAATACCATCTGTAATTTATACACAATCAACATTAATTTTTAATAAAAGTTATAAACAATGTCGGTCTAATCCACTGAATACAATAGTTAATTCAGTGCAAAATTAATATTTTAAGCTGTTTCATTAAGTTCAAGCAAGCAATAATATTATTTAAGGCTTCCAATAATTATAAACAACCATCCAAATTGTTTTGTGACAGGAAATACTAATTTTTCTATAATTAAAATCTTTGAAAATAAAGCAGAAACTGTATTTTACTATCTACACAATTAGTAATGTTAAAACAAATAGAAATTTATTATAAGTATCAATTAAATACAATAAAAGTAACGAGGATAACAATAGCGAAGAGAGATAAGGAAACTAATAGCGGTAGATAAGGATAGCACTAAAGAAATGAGTTAGACAAGGAAAGGAATACGGTTAGATAAGGATAGCAATAGTGCCGTGTGTTAGACAAGGAAAGCAGTAGGGATAGACAAGGACAGAAAATTATCAAAGACGACACTAGCGCCATCTCGTGTTTGGCTGCGCGAACTAACCACTCGTTACTAGCATAACAGAATATAAACAGAGTTATTAGACAAGGAACGCACTAGTGTGCGACAAGGAAAGAGAGAAAACGTTTCCTATTGGTCCGCGGGCCGCTAAGCTCCACCTATCAGGCCCTAAATCAAGCCGGTCGATGAAAAATCATCAATAACTCAATAATTACGTTGATTCTATGAACTTTTAGTATTGAAGAATGAAGTGTGGACCTTCAGCAACTTTCACATATAATTTTTAAGGCTCTAAGTCCTTTCAATAATTAGTTATTAATATTTGTTGCGCGAGTTGTCAGAAACGATACGACAGTCCCTTACGCAACATCAAATCGACCAGGGAAAAATCGTTAATAACTCAATAATTACGATGATTCTATGAACTTTTAGAATTGAAGAATGAAGTGCGGACCTTCAGCAATTTTCTCACATAGATTTTAATGCACGAGACCCTCTCAATAATTAGTTATTAACAATTAAGTAGGTGATGTCGGAAACGATACCGCATACCGTCAGGTACTTTTATGATTTTTCAATAATTTCATAGCTTTCTACTAAATTCTCATGCAACTAACTATATGCGTCTGAAAGGTAACTCCTTTGGCTATATTCTCATATAATTTTTATATTTATTGAGTTATTAACGATTTTTCCCTGGTCGACTTGATGTTGCGTAAGGGACTGTCATATCGTTTCTGACAACTCGCGCAACAAATATTAATAACTAATTATTGAAAGGACTTAGAGCCTTAAAAATTATATGTGAAAGTTGCCGAAGGTCAACACTTCATTCTTCAATACTAAAAGTTCACAAAATCATCGTAATTATTGGGTTATTAATGATTTTTCCCTGGCTGACTTGATGTAGCCCGCGGGAGGTGGAGGTTAGCTGCCCAACAGCCAATAGGAAACATTTTCTCTCTATCCTTGTCGCACACTAGTGCGTTCCTTGTCTAATAACTCTGTTGATATTCTGTGTTCCTAGTAACGAGTCGGTAATTCGCGGAGCCAAACACGAGATGGCATTAGTGTCGTCTTTAATAATTTTCTGTCCTTGTCTGTCCGTATTGCTTTCCTTGTCTAACACACGGCACTATTGCTATCCCTATCTAGCCATATTCCTTTCCTTGTTTTTATTCATTTTTGTATTGTTAAATACCTCCACGACTTATCCTTCGTAATAAGTACGACTAAAAATATTGAATTGCGTAGGTAGAACTGTTTAGGATGTTTTGACAGAAAAGAACACACGTATGTGATAAATTATCTACTAATACAGAATTACGTTACTTTCTTATTTGTAATCTCATAGTTACATTTAATTTTAATTCCAATCAGTACTCATGTTGTAATCTTATTCTATGCTGCTAAATCGATAACGTTTATAGCGACACGAAAACGGTAAGGGTCTTCTCGACCCCTGTTCCGTGGACACAAAATCCCATAAGATGTTAGATCTATCCCGTACCTCGTCTACGGTTATAGAACTGATTGGAGGAAGGCATGAAAAAGTTTAGGGTTGACAAGCAACTCGACGTTTTATTGCCTTTAGAATGTAAACATTGTTTCTAGAGAAGTAGACCATAAAGTGAGGGTGGCAAGGATGTTCTAGAAAAAGGACTATGAGGAACACCATGACCTTTACCCCAGAATCTCCATAGCGAAACAAACTTAATATTTTTAGCATGTGAGTTTAAATAAATTGTACAGCTTTAATGTTCAAACGCTTTTGTATTAGTACTACACAGCGTTATATTACTATCATAATGATATTGTCATTAATATTAAAATGCACGAATTAATACAATTCTTAATAAAAAAAATTCTTTGAAATAAATCACTAGTCTGATTCTGTGCATTGTATTCCATTTTCGAAAATTATTTTGCAGCTAACTTCACTGCAATCTTTGTGTCAGTGACTCACATGGTTAACCTATATTACAGAAGCAATTGTTTATAATATATGATTCAATCTTTCCAAAATGGGCTTGAAAGAAAATTTCGATGTTTACGTCGGTTGTACATCTGGAGTTTTTAAAGGTAATTCTGAATAATTCAATTTAACATGTTTTAATTTCAAATTTTTAAAATTACAATGTAATGACTGTGTAAGTTAACTACAAGAGATGCTTTTTGATTTATGTACGAAAAACATTGCTACTGCAACAAATTAAAAATATATTTCGATTGTACACTTTTGTTAATAGGTATAAAAGTAGATAAAAAAGGATGTGAGATTAAAAACATACAAAATTTGGTGTCAATAACGGATCATGATAAGGTTACCTCAATGTCTTGGGGTGACGATGAAGAAAAAGAAATTTTACTTGCCTGTGGTGTAAAAGGCGTTAGGAGGTTATATATAATGAGTATCAGTTAACATAGACTTGTTATTCATGTCAGAAATGTTATAATAACAATTTATATTTTGCAGTGTTAAAGTTTATGATGTAGATTGTTCAATATTTACATGCTCCTTCTTTTGCAATATTGGAACAGGAAGAATTAATGGTATATCGCGATACGATGAGTAAGTAATCATTTAAGGGTACTGAACAATATCTTAGCACTTCCTTTTAATATATTGCTCTTTTTATAGAGCAATTTTAACGGCTGTTCATTCAGGAGAAGTAAAACTGTGGAGATTTAAGGAAGAAGATCAAATTCTAATAAAAGCAGGTGAAAATTTGAATAAAATGCGCCATTCAAAAGTAAATAAAAATATTATAGCCACTGGAGGTGAAGAACATATGCTAAAATTATTTGACTTAAACAGACAAGTGCAGACATTTATAGAAAAAAATGTACCTCATGACTGGTTAGAATTAAAGGTTCCTGTCTGGATTTCGGATATAGAGTTTCTTCCTGGCACAGAACAGATTGTTACAACTAGTAGATATGGCCATGTAAGATCCTAATTATTACAAGATTCTGTTATGAAATTGTTACATCATTTAAAAACAATTAAATCTTTCAAGGTGCGTTTGTATGATCCAAAAGTACAGCGAAGACCTGTACTAAGTGTAGAACTGGAAAATGAACCATTAACAACTTTGAGTGTTGTGCCCAGAGAAAAGTAAGTGTACTCTACTTAAAGTCAAAATACTATATTTTTCTGTTAATACAAGTATAAAAAACTAACAATTAATTTCATTGTAGGCAAATCATAGTGGGTTCTGGTAAAGGCAAAATGAACCTTATAGATCTGAGGAAATCATCAAAAGTATTAAATACATATAAAGGTTTCCTTGGTGGTGTGACTGGAATATCTTGTAGTACCAGTGAACCTTATGTTGTTAGTGTTAGTCTAGATAGACATTTACGAGTACATCACATTGATACAAAAGAGTTATTAAAACAGGTACGTTTTGTTATAATTTAATTAAATCAAATATTTATACAAAAAGTAACATTGTGATGAAAACAAGCATTTATTGTTCTGTGTTGCAGGTTTATTTAACGTCAAAAATGTCGTGTATGTTATTACGTTCAGGATTTTCATTCACAACAGCTAACGAGATCAATGAAGAAAGTACACAAGGACGCGATAACAAAATTGGCAAGAATGCAGAAATAGAAAAACAAAATGAACACAGGAATTCAGACAGTGATTTGGAATATGATACATTATTTAAAAGTATGCCAGTAGTTGGTAATAAAAAGGATGAAACATTAATTAAAAGGAAAAAAATAAAGAGGGATTCGTTATTAGATAATGAAATTGTAAGTAATTTGGTAATATCTTCTTTCTCCTTCGACTAGTATAAAAACTGTAACAAACAGAAGTGATCGATTTTTTCTTTCATTTGTAATTCATAGGTATCTCACAAATCCACATTGAGAAAAAGCGAAAAACCAGAAAAAAGTTCAAAAAAAGTGAAGAAATCAAACTTGACCGACATAGTGTAAATAAGATAACGATAATCAATAAACTGTTAATGTGAATAGTAATATCCATAAACGATAAATAAAATTCATTCATATTTTTGTAATAAGTATGTTTATAAAGTTTGAATAAATACTATTGGCATTAGGTACAAAATATCGAAAATATTAAATAATTTAAATATACCATGTATATACCATGGATTTGGCAAATCCCGAAAGAACAAGGGTAACGAGGTGCACGGAAATCATTACAAACAATAAAGTAAAATGTTTCTGTTACGATGTATTTTGTCACTCAGCAACTCGTTTTTTTTTTCATTTGTACCTTACATGTACAAGGGACATGAATAATACGCTAATCGCTTTTGCCCTGGATATACAGTACTGAAACGCGACTAAGTGTACTGCCTAATTATTCGATTAATTCTTTATTGTACAATTTATTCTTAATACCTTGTCTATATATTGTTTTGGTTCATGAATGCAGCGTACACCGACTTCAATTGTTTCTCAACACTAACGATGTTTATTCTCTGTTAACATTACATTAAGTTGTGCTTCTGTTACAATTATAATATTGAAATCGGGTGCGCTGCAGGATGTAGGCTACTGTAGATTTTTGTTACGTCTAGAAACTAGAAAAAAGTGAACGTGACAACTTGTAAAGTTGAAACGCATTTTGTACTAAAAGGAAATAATGTTCGCAGCTACAGCACACTAATAAATCTTATTCGGTTACAATCCTTTCAGCTGTACAAAAATCATTGTCCACTACGCCTCTTGTTAATTAATACTAACGTAAATTTGCTTTATCCTGACTGCGTCCTTCATCTGAAATGGAATATTTATTCTTATCCTCGTAAGTGTATCTAGGAATAAATTTACTAAATTACAGGCACTGTCCCCTTCAAGAATCAAGGTGGTTTTTACCCATATTTCTACAGACAAAATGGAGCTTTGTGCCAAAAAGGAAAATCTATTCCTTGGCACAGAGGCCATTTATATACAAATTTTCCACATATAGATGTAACATGCAGATTTCTGCATAATTTATAATTCCATCTCTTTCGTGCAGTAAGCGTAGAACAAAGTCTGTTTCGAAGAGAAACAGTTTCTTTTTCAATTGATCGATAAATACAATTTGACATTGGTGCTTTGTTAATCTTTGTATGACATTATACAGGTAATGCGAAAAACTAGGATTAGCATGATACGTATTTACGATAACTAATTGTTGCAATTTCCAAAATAATTTCTTTCACTTAATCATTGGTTACATTTGAAAATTAGTAATAATATAAAACGTCATTACAAAAACTTTCCATTCGTCATATTGTTTCACGACGCCATTTATATTTTAATAATCACATCATATACAGAATTTGGTCAGAGATCACGTAAAATTTGTTTAATATGCTCTCCAATTTTCATTTTTTCTGTAAATAAAAATTCATGAGCATAGTAGTTAATTTATAAAAACTTCATGTAAATTAAATACAAACATAGAATCATTCAAAAGACGCACTATTAAATAAAATCATATGTACACACAAGTCTAAAATAAAAATGTTCAAAATTAAGTTATTACACAATTAACTTCAATGATGTGCTGCAGATACCTTTAAACGTCTAAAGCATTGGTTGGAACTGTGGCAGCGCATGCTAATAATAAAGTTGTTCTCATTTTTCACACTTGTAGGCCTCTTGATACTTAATAAGGTATTTTCGTTTTGTAAACATTACTTTTCTTTTTAAGTTACATAAAATAATAACATATAAATTCAACGACAGATCGCAGTTTGAATTTATGTAAGTATTGCTTTCCTGTACTTAAAAGTATCTCGTGAGACTTGTATAGAAGTTACATACATGATAACACAATCAATTTTTAATATTTTATATACTATTCGTATTTTATTGTTTGTTATTTATTGTATGCACACTACTTTCGTTTGATTGCTACATCAGAGTCAGCTGTTAATGCAAAATCAAAAGCACCATGTTTTTTTCTCCTTTTTTTTTTCCTTTTGTAAAGTATCACCTGCTGTGCAATCGTTTATTATGCACATCAGTTTCTAATATTCAGACATCTAACGTGATAGTTCACGGATAAGAAGCTATTTCTTTTTTTTTTCTTTTTTGATAAGCATACAAGATATACATATTTAGACATTTGCTTAGAACTGTAGTTATTCGTTCCTGTCAGGAAAAAGCATGGAAGGCCTCTGTAAAAACGAGGTCCATATTTATTAATTATGGAGCACTCTTCAATATACGATTACTCTCTTTCATGTCTTTTGGACATGTTTCTAAACTATCTGATGTAAATAAAGTAAATTATTTCGTAATCTTTGATCTGAAATAAAATACAAATTCCAGTATAAGAAGGAGCATAGCAACATTATAAATGTAAAGGATGCGAGAAACAACTATTTGTTTCCTTGAAAATTCTGTTGTAACATTCCCAGTGTACGATTGAAGAAAGGGTGTACAGATATTATACCCTGAGCAGATAATGGCGTAGCAATCGTTCCTGGCAAGAAGCTCGAACGTCTATGCTGAGTAGCATTTGTACCATAAAAAATTAAGCTTAATCAACTTTTATACAGTATGCAACATCGCGTTATCGTTTATCGTGTCCAGCAAAATTCATTTCATTATTTTTCGCGCTCAACGTGACTTCGTTATTTCAGATAACAATTATTTTTGTAACGTAAATTCATTGAACGAGCAAAGAACAATATTCCACGTGTTTTTCGTAAATTCTTAAGTAAACAAAATGCAAAGTACTAAGAAGAAATGAAAAACAAGCTTAATCGTTCGTTGCTTGTTTGCTGTTGCACTGCAAAATTTGACTTTAAAGTCACAAATTCATTCACAATTTCATGCTTAATAGCATTTTAAGATAATATTGCCTCATTCTCCTCCTGATACGGTTACTTCTCTCCATGCAGATTCTTGAGACTGATTTACTAAGGTTGACTGAGGTTCAGAAATATCTGTTGCTGCAGGACTCAGCGGTGGACTAGGTGTTGCGGGTGCTTCTTCAGATTGGTTTACTTCAGCTGCATCCTGATCAGCGTCTGCGTCACCATCAGCAATAGAAGCCTCCGACTGCACAGAACTCGGAGCCTTTGAGGCGTTAGAATTCTGTGCTCTTAATGATATAGAACTATCTTTATTGCTACTGCCATCTTCACCTATAGGGACATTTATTTTTCCTTAGGACTCATATATTTTAAATAATGAAAATGTACAGATTGAAGTGTGTTCTTACCACAAGGCCTAAGAACGAGGTAGAAGAGTAAGTCAGATAGAGAAATTATACCGATCACTTTATCATCGTCATCAACCACTACTAGCCTATGGACCTAAAAAAATGTTATACATTTTTATTAAAAAATAATATTAATTAAAAAAAATTCTTTTTAATATTGATTCAGAGATAAGACATACTAAATGATGTGAAAATTGTACCTCTGCCCTAACAATTCTTTCCATAATAGTAAACAGTGTTTCATCTAATTTACAACTTTGAACTCCTTCAAACCATTCATTACGGTGCTCATTTGCTTCTTGAAGTGAAACATCTAAATTGTTATATGTCTTTTCTGCAGCTAAATTCTGTAAAAATATAAGAGTAAGATAATAATTATACAATCAAACATCAAAATGTATCAAGTAAGATTTATAAAATTTACTTACAATAACATCAAACTTTGAATAAATGTTAACCAACTTTCCTTCAGTATCAATAATTGGTAATGCAGAAACTCTCCTTTCAACAAATTTTTTGAGTGCTAAAATTATGCTAGTTTCTTCTGTTGCTGTTTCTATGTTGTCAAATGAACCTATCCTTAATTCTCTCAATGTTTTACTAGTGAAAGATGGTTTTGGTAGCTCATGTATCTGTAATGAAATTAACATAACAGTTTTGTTATATATTTCTCAGACTTCTATAATCTCTTGTCTTGTACTTACATAAAGGAAAAGGAACCTAAGAATTCGTTTGTGTGTCAAGATATAGAGAACATTTCCAGTATCTGGGTCTATCACAGGCAAACGATGAATTCTATTTTGAATTAGAGTTTTAATGGCCTCATATAAAGATGCATCTGGGCCAATACTCACTAATGGATGAACTTGATCCTTCAAAACTTCTACAATATAAAATTCAAAAGATATTTAGATCACCGAATGTGAAATTCATAAGATAAGCATTAAAGAAAAGATATTTACTTCTCCATGTATCTAATTCATGTTCTTCTAATTCATCCATTGTAACAGATGGGCTGGTATAGTACATCTGTAGGATCTTTATAAAATCTGTTATAGTTAGCATACCAACAAATTCTTGCCTTGAGCTGTCCCATAATGGTGCAGCTCTCACACCTGCACATAAAATTATTGTAAGCAACTAAGTAGACAATCCTTCCAATAATAAATATGAGAATGTTAAAAAAGCTTTATATATGATAAAAAATTGGTGCTTTGAATAATGAAATTATGAAAACTTTGTGTAATTAATTTGAATTTTATAACGTACCATTGTAAACGAGAGCAAAGAAAGCCTTCTTTACGAGGAGGTGCGTATCGAACACAACCAATTTGGCGCTGGTTGGTATTAGGTCGTAACATTTGTGAAATTTGAAGAACTTTACGAAGATCTGTGATTCGTCCTCCTCTGAAAGCCCAAACAGTTCACAGTAGAGTAGTGCTTTTTGGTTACGGCGAAGCATGTTTTTTTATGCGATGTCACAATGTTCTTACAATTTACACGTTATGTTTCAAGTTTTAATATAACAAACAACTGATTTTTTAATTATTTTTAAACCTATGTAATAAGAAATTGGCACTTGACACTTTCAAATATTGAAGCACTTTAGTCTCAACACTTTTGACCTACTGATTTAGCTTAGCTGATGATAACCGGGTTTGCGACTTTTACGTTGCGATAGGTTATGACAACGCAATTCGGCGCTGAATCCCAAATTTTGGCGCTACATTCAAATATTATAATTAATACCAAAGATTGTTTTACATGAAAATAACAAAAATATAAAAATTTTTATTATCCAAAACAATTATCCCTTAATATATTCCTTAAAACAACTATGATTT
Organism: Habropoda laboriosa; assembly: GCF_001263275.1. Classification (NCBI taxonomy): domain Eukaryota; kingdom Metazoa; phylum Arthropoda; class Insecta; order Hymenoptera; family Apidae; genus Habropoda; species Habropoda laboriosa. The sequence goes on from NW_017100168.1 coordinate 611,057, forward strand.
CCTATAGCAATTTTCTAAAAACGCAATTATCAAAATCTCTAATGAACCACTCATATTTTATAGTACCGGAAACGTGACAGATTAACGGCCTTATTATAATTGAAAAAAAGATACTAAAGACTTAATCACATAATAGTGGGCCATTCATTCAAATTCTACTACAATCAAATCTGTCTTGCTCTAGTAGCTCGGCCTACAAGAGGAAATGGCAATAAAATAGGTCGCAAGTACTTAATCAAACGTTCTCACGAGGGGTGGCAATGTTATGCAACGTTGAAATAAGTCGTACTAAACGATCAATTACAACGGTGACGAAAATTACATTTACAATACACAGCGGCAAGTAAAACAGAAGAATTTTTCATTAAACAACTCTTTACACGTATACGTAATTTCCATATGAATTTAATGGGGAGAAAGTAAGTCGTAATAATAGCAACACGTGCCATAGAATTTCATAATTTAAAGTATGCAGGTTATGTTAGGTTATGGTCTGTGTAAGCTTCTCATAAAATTTCATTATAATGATTATTAAGAGTTCCAGAGATATATAATATCGTAATAAACGGAAACTGTGAAAGATGAAATAAAAAATGGTGAAAAATTCGAAATGCTTCTTACTCCAGAAATTAGAAATGTTTTTATAATTTAACAGAAGGTATGGAATAGAAATTTATTTGACACTTTCACGAAAATAAGACATCAAACGTACGTTAAATTTTCTATTTTACAGTAAAATTCAGATACGTGGAAAAAATATTTTCCCGTACACCGTGGGATAAATAATGGAGCGAAATAAGAAAAAACATTGCTTCTCAAATGTAGCACGCGAGAGTGAATCAATAAAAAAAAACTCGTGCTCAACAATACGTTTTAATTTTTGCAAAGGGAAACGAAACACTTTCTGTTTCTACTTGTGTTTCGTTCTTCTTCAAAGAGTAGTAGTGAAGCAACCAGCATTTTTCGAGCATGTACGAAATCGTGATGAATAACAGGAGAGAGAAAGAGAGCGAAAAACAAGGTGAAAGGGACGAAAAGTGAAAAACTCTCGTGGACGCAAATATGTCAGATAAAGAGAGAATAACGGCAGAAGCGCGCAGAAGAGAGGAAAAAGAACAGGGGAGACGGGGAAAACAATAATCGCGAAACTGGAAAGAATTCCAGTATCCATGCGTCAACAGGATGAAGTGCTGTTCAGTTTCAGCCTGTAATGGAATAAAATGAATCGGTGGGCGTCAAATAAATCTGCAAAATTCGAGTTGAATCTGAACACGAATTAAACTTCGTAATATTTTCCACGAATTCTTGCATTTCGATTTTCTTAAGAGTATAATTTTCATCCTGCTTCAGAGCCAATCGTAGATGCATAAATTTACCATAAATGAAATCTAATTTCGCTTGCGTGTTTAATATGTTCGTTGCTACGTGAACTGTTACATTTAACGATGGAAATTTTTGTTAGATACATATAACGATATTTTTTAATTGAATACTCGAAAAAAATTGAAGTTTTAAGAATTTGCTACAATTGCTACGCAAGACTTTTTAGCATTTTAAAACATTTTTGTGCCTTTTATTAATATTTGTTTTAATTTTAGATTTTTGTCAAATTGTTATATAAAATAACATAAAAGAAAGTGAATAGAGAATCGATTGTAATAATTCACCACTTAAGCTTTATCCTTTTATCGTTATCATCGTTAATTATTCGAGTAACAAGTAGAATCAGACGTTCAACGTAGGACACGATTCGCTCAAGAAGTCAAATAATTTCCAGGGAATTAAAAGCGACTAACTCCACGCAGACCTGTTGAGAATATCAGATGTACAGATAATCCTCGTGAAACGGTGCTCTGAGAGCATGATTTCGATACAAAACACGAACAGAGAATTATTCGGAAATCTCTTTTGTAAACATTTCGGAAAATAATTTTAGTTTCAATTTTCTTTCTTTTTTTTTTTCGAGACTCTTTTAATCCGTATCAGTGATTCACCACAGTGAACAAAGGTAAAGCTTTAATTGAAATGTCACCAATTGAATACAATCGCTATTTTTCCTAACTAAATATTACGGTGTAAATATTCATCTAGATTCGAGAAGTTCTGCTAAAACAATTATTTTTTTCCGAGAATGGAACGATTTGTTTCCCGTACATTTTATATTATTGCTACATTTTGAAATTTTGGTCATTTTTTCAATACTCAAAACTTGCAAGAAAATATAAAAAAAAATTGAATTAATTTTATAGTTCTAAATCAAGGAACAAGGTTTCACGTTTCTTCCTACTTTTCATACCTACTTATTCAACATGTCGAAATATCAGTCATTTTTGCAATACTCACACTTGTAAAAAAACAAGAAGGTGAAATTAATTCTCTTTACAGTTCTAAATCGAGAGACAAGGTTCCATTAGACACAATAAAAATTAATAACTGTTATACGTGGAAATGATGTAACTCATGGTTGATTCACTGACGAGCAAAAAAAAAAACCAGTATGTAGTCAACGTATTGGAATCTAATTACATGGAAAATGTCAGGCAAGAGTGTGCATGTGCGTATTCATTAAGCATTCGTGAACGACTAAGCAATAAGAAAGAATAAAATTTAACGATAATGAACGTCAAACGTAAAAGGTTAACATGTAGACGTGTTCAAATGACTCATATTCGGTAAAAAAAGAAATGTCCAATAAATTTTCACTAGTAACTATGACTCACTTTACGATCCAATTTTCACGCGACGATGACTGCTTTTTCTTAAATATCACACTAAACACACGTGTGTAGCCATAAAAGTCGGCAGATTGATGTGTTTCGAGTAAGAAATCTCCGGATTCCGATACAAATTGTGCAATACTGATCACAGAGCAACAAACAGAATTCATCTGGAATTTGTAGAGCAATGGAAAAGAATTGAGAAAATGCATCTAAATTCAGGAATCTCGAGGAACTACTGTAACGCAATGTACGTTTAAAGATCACGTGTGACCTGTTATTTCCTTTCTCACGTTTCAATTGTCTTCTCTTCTACCCAACATTTACAAACTTAAAAAGGTAAATTGTAAAAAAAAAAAAAAACATGAAAAATAAGGTTAAAACAAGAAAGATATCTTCTTTTCCACGTTTCAATTCTGCTCTTTTTCGTCTAACTCTTATAAACTTCAAAATGTAAATTAAAAAAAAAAAATGAAAAAATGTGAAAACAAAAAAGGTGATATTATCTCCTACATTTCAATTGTGTCCTTTTGTACCTAGCTCTTATAAGCTTAAAAATATAAAGAGTAAAAAATAATTTCACAACGAATTTAGTGCAAATTAATAAGACCTGGCTAAGAAACAAAAACGCAAATACGTTCGAATAATTTCTACCAATATCAGAGAAACACGTTCATGGAACGATTCGTTAAGACTACACGAATTGAAAATCCAGTCATGACCTAAATTACGACACGACCACCAATCGAACACTCAAGAACAAAGATTAGCAATTAAAAGGAAAAGAAGAAAAAAAATACTCGATCGTACCAACATCGATCAAAAGAACTGCCTACAACAATTACATAACGGACCAACTAACTAACAGGAAAAAAAAGAAGCAGTCCCCCTTTACGTAATTTTCACACGAGCAACAATCGTGAAAATCACACGAGACACTTTCCCTCCTCACACACGACGTGGTGCATCAACAATTTCGTAACACTTGATCGTCGAACAAGGACTCGAATCGGTGTAATTTTCCTTTGCACGCCAGATGATCTCGTTATATCTGGCAAACCGAGCAGCGAGAGAAACTCGGAATTCTCCGTTTTCCTGTACGAATGTCGTCCAATTACCGACTGGAAATGCAATATCCCGGTTTCCGTGTCGGGGAAAGAAGCTAACGCTACGGCGACACCGCTTGCAGTCACACGAGTTTATGGAAAAAGTTGCAACAGCACGTTACTGGGAATAATCGATCCAACGAAACTTGTTCCTCTTCGTGTAAAAATATTTGAAAAACAGCTGTCGTTGCCGACAGTAGCACTTAGTATTTCATCACTGTATTATCAAGAATCCTGTATCAAAGATCGCACATAGAGAATGATCACTTTCGCACAATTTTCGAATCACACAGAAACTTTCGGGAGTTCGATTGAAAATCATTTAACAGTTCGCAAAACGTTGAGTATACTTCGCGGAGAGCACGAGTTCACTGAATGTTTTGCGACGATCGTAGAGTGAATTCCAAGGATTTAATTCCCGAACGAGGACAGACGAGCCGCAAATGCACCGAACCGAAGACAATGAACCGCGATAGGATACCGAGTAATATAAATTGAAGACGTAAAAGTCAGCGGAACGTTTACGAGGCAGGCTTTCTCTGCAAAGATCATCAAGCTACTGACTGGTGAAGAGATTGTGCAGTAGTACTTAGGCGTTCGAGGAACGAACGCGTTGCAAATATACCGACAGAGACACCAGTGATGGTGAACGCGCGCGTTTGGTACCGTGCTTTCTGCCGTAGTGCCGAGGACTGTTTTCTCTGATAGAGGATCGTGCGGTTTTTAGTGTTACTCGATGCGGATTTTTACGCAGTGTGCCTCCAAGAGTGAACTTCTACGAATCATTGTGTAATTTAATTTTTGGTATATTTAGACACGCGCGGGCGGAAGAATCTGTAATATATGCAGAAATGTGCAAACGTTTAGGCGAGCTTTTGCCAAGCTGAATCGACGATTTGTCGTAAATTATTTTGGTGAAGTTTGGATAGGTATTTAAATAAGAATACATTACTTTAGGAATATGTTATTCTCTGCAATTTCTGAAGAAGTTCCATTGTTTTAAGAGGTTTGCGAAGGTATTTAGGTAAAATAATCATTTCTTGAGAAAAAAGTACGTACACTACCGGCCAAATGTTTCGAATCACTGTGCATTACAAGTTGCACAAAAATTTCCCAAAAAGGTTAGCGTTTATAATGATTTTCCAACGAATTTTTTTATCATTCGAATCAATCGAAACGAGGTGAAGTGCTACTGATCTCCACAATATCAATTTCAAATCAATAAAGAATCAGCAGCAGATTCAATATTAATATAAATTGGCGGGTGATTCCAAACTTTCGGCCGGTTTAAAATGACGCATAATCTATTAAAATCAGGCAAACGGAAAATTGTTTCGACGGCTAAAAATGACGAATTTTTTTTTTCCTTCCAAAGTGTCGGACACTTTTCAACTCTTCCTTGGGAGTGGTTTTATTTATTGTAGTAGTGGGGAATTCAACAACGAAATTTTCTAAGCGTAGAAAAAATAAATGGAGAAAAGGAGTAAAGGTGTTCTCTTGTTTTAAGTATAGTTTCTCGAAAGTAAACATTTTCGAAAATCGCAAGAAATATTGGAACAATATGTTCCTTGCGAAGACAGATAAAAGAATTGATATTTAGCGAATTTCATATGTCTTCGTTCATTGTTAACAAGATTTCTTTATACAAAAGTTGAAAAAAGTATTTTTTTAAATTATATTTTTAATTCTAAGCAACATTTCAAAATTCTAATATACAAATATGTATAAAAAGGACTAAAAAAAACTTGTAAGATGTATCTATAACATTTCCTATAAAAAAGATACACAAATTTCACAAATTCAACATGAAAACAAACCTTTAAATAAACAAACTTTGTAAGTTTAAAAATTCACATATTTTTGCGTTTAATTATATTACGAATAAAAAACAAAAATTTTTCATACTGTTAAATACAAAATTCAAAATCAAACGTATCTAACAGCGTTACTGTACTTCTATAGTGTATATTCTAATCATAGTTCAATTTCGAAAAGCACAGTGTGTACAGTGTTCACCTTAGTTAAGATTCTAACGAACAAAGCTTGTCTTCGGTGTAGTTGTTCGCGCCCTCAGCCGCAGATTGTAAAGGAAAGTCTACCTAACAGCGTTACTCTACGCCTGTATGCACGGTGTGCACGAGTATAGGTCTATGTTGCGACTTTTAATTATAGATGAGGTTAGAAACGCTTCGGAGCGGCGTTCCCTTTAGCGGCGAACATAACCAAAAAAGCTTCTCGAGTTTGTAGATGTATATTTTAGAATAAAATGCACCTAACACCGCCTAATGTATATATTTTTTAATTCCAATACGAATATCCTATAAATACGAATTTTTTACTTCACCAATCACTGGACACTGCAACTAACATTCAAACAGAATCTATTTAAAATAAATTTTCTAACTAATCTAAATTTCTGGCAACATAATTCGATATTCATAATTAATATCTATTAAAGCAATATTCTTAAGAGATTCTGTCCACAAATTTCTCATCACCATAAAGAAAAAATTAATCAAAACTAATTTTCACCGTATTTAAACCTTTCTGTATGAAAAAATATTTAACTAGTTTAAAACTCTGTGTACAATAAATAATAATAGAAATAACGATTGATTCACGTTACATTTGAAATACAATAGTGACACGAAGAAACTTTCGAACGCGTTACATTTCGAAAATAATTTTGCAACTTTCGAATCGTCGTGCGCACATAACCTAACAAAACTTTCAAATGGTCTCTATCGTGAACGTTAGGAGGATGGAATGTTGGTTCGCTCGAACCGATTCGTATGCATGTATGTAAGTGGCAGTCGAGCGATCGTTGACCTAACACAACGTGAGAACATGAATCGACGACCCTGAAATGTTGCGTTCAATTGCACTTTGTTCTTAAAATGGAATCTCGCTTCGGCTGGTTCGACGACCTTAAACGCACGCCGCCTTCGACTTTTCCCTCGGTTTCTCGTTTCGTAAGAGGCTCGAATATACGAACTTGGAAAAAAAAAAAAAGAAACAAACGTCGACGTACCAATTTCTACGCGGTTACGTCGATTCTCCTAGTTTGGAAATAGGTATAATTTAAACGTAACCCCGACGATGAAACGATTTGCATGGGACCCCATTACGGTTTAATAGTATGACATCGTACCCTCTCTATAGCCGGTACAATCCTGTCAGAAATAGCAATTAGCGAGTTGAATCTTATACTTCGACGTTCCCCTCCGCTAATGGTACCCATGTTTTCTCTTCGCAATTTTAACGTTGGCTTGTTCAATGTACAATTTACCAAAGAGTCACATTTTATGGTATAATTGTGGTCTTTCCTCGTCACATTTGTTTAGTGTAAAATTAGTTTCCTTTTATCGAAGGCATACAATTTGTAAAAAAAAAAAAAAGAGAAGTGATAGTAATAATTTTATTATAGTATTTTGTGGGTTTTCAACATTTCTGTTGTACAATTATTTTTAGAGTTTGAAAATTGTTTCCGATTAATTTTTTTTTACTTTCTCTTATTTATATCGTAAGGTAATATAAAATTATGTTTAAACAGTTGCACGATAGTAATATAACTGCACCTTTTTCTGTGATATCTTACCGAAATGTGATTTTAAATACCTAATTACACAACGCTAAATAAGCATAAATACAAGCTAATTATAAGCATATCCAAGAAAAATTAAAAATCCAGTTTCACTCGAAGTTAAAAAAAAAAATAAATTAACTCAACAATCTTTCGTCTTTTTCTCAATTTTTACCAGAGACAGGTTCAAACAAATTTCATTTTAACCAGTCAATCTTCTAACAACATCCTCACTGCAAGAAGATCTTGTCCTTTGATCCCCGGTTGTACACTTCCAGTTACAAGAAATTCCATCAGGATTCTATACGAAGGACGCGCGTTTATCCGCGACAATATCAAACTTTCGCCGGAAACGATCGAGCACCGTTGAAAAGGTTCGCAAATGTGAAAAGGGTCGACGACAGTGGTATATATGTACCTTTTTTCAGAATCCAAGCGAGCTCGTCCTCGAGCGGAGGATTTTCGATCTCGAATTCCTTGATGAGATCCTTCGAGTAAACAGGATCATCGTCCTCGCTCCACCAGGCAGCCGTGACCTTTCTCAACGTGGCACGGACTCCCTTAGCATTCGAGTAATAATGCAGGGCAAGCATTATTTTTCATCGTCACTTCCCTCAACCGGACTTTTGCCCATCCTATCGATCCTTTCCACGATCACATCTCCTCGAAAATCCTGTCTATTTCGTCCTTGCCGATTTCGAACACAGTTTCGTTGCATATTCATCGCTGAAACGCCCTTTTCTAACAACTCCAAGCACCCAATATGTCACTCTTTTTATTCCTGAGAATTTCCGCGTATTATTTGAACTTTTTCAAGCACATCTTTTTTAACTTCTTTAATTACGCTGAATATTTGGAAATTTGGTCCATTGTTATACTTTTAGTGGCGGTAAAAAGAATTATACTGTTCACAGTGTTTGTTGTTTTATAAAATTAAGAATTGTGCAAATGTGTGTTTGTAAAAAATAGAATTTACAAAAGAAATACTTCATTTGCTTCTTGGTTCACAGATTTTTATCTCACCACGTGTATACACCTTCGATGTTTCTCGTGATTCACTCACTGAATTTAATTTGCGAAGATTTAGTGGACATAAAAATCATGCCTCTTGTGTAAATTGTTTCGATTAGAAAGTTTTGAGTTGTCGAGAAGAAAATTACTTTCAGCAATTTGCAATCACAAAGGGTAATATTGTGTTTCATATTAAAATAGAATCTTGTAATAGCGAGAAATTGTAGACGGGGAAAAAGAAGCAGGTTCTCCCAGTGACACAAATTCAATTCCATTAGTCTTAATTACAGCCAATTACGTAGATTATACCTCATACAGGACATTCGAGAGAAAGTATTCTCCGCAAATTGGAAACATTAGGTTTAACTTTCTTTTTTCGAATTTTTTCTCTCTCTGTGAAAATCACACACGTTACACGATTTTGTTCGTGGAAGCTTTTTTTGCAGATACGAAGGCCCAGCACGATGTCTATAACAATCTGATTTATCAGTGGAACGTCCAGCGTATCGAATATCCGATGCAATTTCATCCACGAAGCAGGAGAAAAAAAAAATTCTCAAGGATGTCCGAACAAAAATGGATCGCCAGTTGATCGATAGACGCAAGATTATCGAGCTCGTAAATCGCGTATTTGGAGCAGAAGATTTATCTGCGTAGAATTAAACAAATCTCGTTACAGAGGATTAAAAACTTTAGCTACGTTCACAATATAAAACAAAATTTTAAAAAAGATACAAGATTCTAATCTCAAAAAGCAAGAAATATTAAATGATTCGAATATTTACAGTAATCGAATGTTGAAAAATAAAACAATGATAAAATTTTGAATATCAACTATTTCTATGATAATTCTAAAATTGTAAAAATTTTCTGAATGAATATACTTTAACTACATTCACAATATAAAATAGAAAAAAAAAGAGCCAAAAGATTCTAATTTCAAAAATCGCACAAAATAGCGAGAATTATTAAATAATTCGAATCTTAGCAATGATCAAATACTGAAAAATTAAAAAATTGATAAAATTTGAATATCAACAATTTCTATGATCACTCTAAATTTTACAAAATGAATTTTTCCTGAACACAATCACTCTTAAAATGTTGAAGACACGAAGAAGAAGAAGAACTGAGAATTAAGAGATTTTAACTAAGACCGTAATTTTAACTAGACTGACGAGGTTCAAGGACACTTCTGCACACGACTGAAGATTCGTCAAGGTCGTGAATAAATTCGCCCGGTTCAGATAAAATCAGGGATCTAAATAGTTCCTTTGGCCACTGACACTTCACCTGTCTGTCGAATCGCAGCAAAAGGCAGCTCAATAAACCTCGAACTCACTGGCTCTGCCAGACGAGCCTTCTACAGAAGATGGTAAATTGGAATCGAACTGTTTGGCCGGACGATACTTCGAGGGTCCACTCAAGGAATATGCTAACTAACTTACGGCAAGTATCCAATTTTACTGCTCGCGCGAGCAGCTCGTCCTATCCGACAATTACTCCCTTCTGAAGATAACAATTAAGCAAAAATACGTGCACTTTTATTTTGCATTCGAATCACGTTCGACGATAATTGGTATTCGTTTAATAAAAATGATTTCGTGGAATAATAATTCTCTTTAATAATCGGAGAAAAATTGAGAAAAAAATTACGTTTCATTCTGGCACATATTAAATCTTTCGAACAGCAACATATTTCGAGAAGTATGAAGCAATTTGTCTGTAAATCTTCGAGGATGTACTGATTTACGAAAGACGATTATTAATAGTCTAGGATTAGCTGTCGGGCATTCCTACGGCCGGTACATGCGTAAAATAAACGATACTTGAGAAAAGGATGAATTCAGATAACGATAAGAATTCGACAATTAAAGAAAAAGTTAGATAAAATCGTGATATTAACGAAAACTATTAAAGAGACACGACAGATTGAAATGAAAATTAGCTAAAAATATCGAGTTCGACGCTGAGGAATTTTCGAGGAACATCCGCAAAAAGCGTTCGCCCGGAAAGCACACAAAAATACATATTAAACCTATGCAACAGATGCATCGTTTATAAATAGAGATGTTTTCATTGCCAATCGACGAAGAAGTGACGGGAAATTGACAGTTGGCCCCTGTCCAAACGTAAGGTGGTCACTCTGATCACTATACCACTGATAAATCCATCCAATACTCCTCTCTCACTACCACGATTATTACTCACATCCGTGTCGCTCATACATAAACAATCTAACAATCTTCCACACAATTCCTTCGTCAGCGAAAAAATCAGCAATGAACTCAATTCCTCGAAGCAATCTAATCGTTCCAATTACCAACTATAATTTAAAAAACCTCCAAAAAAAAATGTGTCTCAAATTCTGACGAATTAAAAAGAAACGACAAATCTGGCTGGTTGGATGTTGCTTAACATGGAAAAGTGAATGTTTGTGGAGCAATTGGCGTGTGTTCGAGTAAGGGTGTATCCAGGTGGTTTGGACAAACGAACGCTTCACCTGACAACTCTCTAGGTTGTTCACGTGTGGTATCGATAAACGTCGCCTTTTGACCGACGCGACGCGACGCGAGGTTTCTCGGTTTCCTCGCTGGCGAACCGAATAACCGTTTCCGACTACTTCGTGTCTTCGTTCTGTTGCCGGCTACCACCTCGTCGTCGTCGTCAACGGTGCTCGTCATCGTCATGGACGATCGTGCCAAGAATAACTCCACACGCGAAAGCTGTGGGGCTGATGCCAAGAAAAAAGTCAGCACAGAGATCTATCCTCTCTCTCGCTTCTCTAATTTTCTTCGTTAATTACAACTGAAGCAGTTAGATTGGAGTTTTTTTTTTTTTTTTATTATTATTATTCGTGAACGTACAATTTGTGGAGATAAAAGTGTAGCGCAGGTTTGTTTATTGTTGTTGCTGTTAATTCTTGAAGAGGAACGTGAGTTAGATTGGACGGAGTTGAGTTGATGGTGGTTGAAGACGCCTGGTCGATGGCAACGCTCGAGATGCTCGAGTAAATCTGGCTATCTACCAGCTAGGGGCACGTCTGGCCAATTCCTCCTTTTACGACGCTTACTCTCTCGCGTGCTGCATGCATTTTCAAGGTAAGAACTGCTTGTAAACTACGTTTCCTCTGTTGTTTGTTTATTCTTGCTTATTTTAGACCCCGCCTGCTTTTCTTTCTCTCACGTTTTCTTTTCCAGTAATTCTCTATCGAGTTGAGGTTTAAGAGATACGCGCGATCGCTTCGATGTATCAGTTTTTTGTTTATATATTTCTCACTGCAGTTTCGTTATATTAACTCGTTGTTTTAAGTTTGTTAATCGTAGGCAGCTCAGGGGAGAGCAAACAAGTTTCTACGAAGTTTTGCACTTCAAGTTTGTTGGATAAAATGCTTCAGAAAGTAATTCTGTTTAATTATTGTAAACAAACATATTAAATATTGTTTATTTTTTTTTCTTAATTGATATTAAATTAAACTTCGTTAAAGTTTGAAATTAAAGAGTTTCTAGTAGCACAAATAATATGTACAACTTTATTTTGTACGAATTTGTAAAACTTGTGAATTCTAACTCGATGATAATTTTCACTATCTACACCAAAGCTATGATAAACTTATTTCCTTGTGTTGTAAGAATAATTGAAATCTCCAATCACAAAAAAATATTGTGTATTATAAAAAGCATCAATATATGTACAAACAGAAACAATCAACGTTACAAGAATACTTTCATTTTTATAGAAACACTAAACCAGAACTAAAACAGACGTTACAAGTGTCAAAAATATCTTAAAAATCGAATCGCAAACATACATCGTTAATCGAGTAACCAGTTCAATTTTTCATTTCGTAATCAATAAAGAGCGCCGGATGAAAGACGAGAAGAAGAAAAAAAGCCCGCAGATGAAAATCCGATTTGCGCGATTAAGATAGTTAAGCGCAACTTCCTGAATTTTCGCTAATAGCATTACAGTTCATTAACGATTCGCGTTATCTAACTTAGCGGACCGCGGTGCTCTGTTCCGCGACATTTCAGTAATTTTCAACACTAACGAACACTCTCTCCCCCCATCTATCCTGTCTCCATTCCCCTCCTGGTCAAAGTTAAACCGCACATCCGACCGAAAGCCGTTGTCCCTTGCCCGTTCGCCGCGTGAAAGATCGGCCAGATCGTTTATTAACACAGTTCACTTGCTCCCTGCCGCGTTCGATAATTAAGAAGATTACGGTACTTAATCTCGTGGGATTCACTTTGCAACCTTAACTCAGTAATCAGTGGAAATGGAATGGTTCGATGTTAATGAAACGGAGAAGTGACGATTGTCTTCCGCAGTTTAGTGCATACAGGGTGCGACCGAAAGTCCTTATGCAAAGATAAATGCTAAATGTAGAATGAAGTTTTTTCACTCGAGGCTCGATTTTTCAGAAAATCGGTTTTGAAAGGAGTCAATTTTCGAAATTGAAGTTTTAAGCGAATTAGTCTCGAAACTTTATTGTCTCGGTACAATATTGTGACCTTAAATATGGCAATTCTGTACTATGATTCTTCTGACTTTTGTGGCGAACGTTTCACATTCCGACAGAGGAGAAAAATTGAAAATAGTAGCTCGATAAATCGTGAAAAATTCGATTCTCATGTGTTAAAGAACATTTTACACCTCGCTAGAACTGAGGAATTAAGGTGGTAGAAGTTTTAATGGACCTCGTTCGAGCACTCAATTTACGGCAAGTAGGGTATTAACTGAATACAGAAGTTGTCAAAATTTCAAGCTTAAATAAGGCAAAAGAACGCAACAAAGATGGAAAGTATCCTTGAACAGGTACTTACATTAGTAACATTCGCGAGATAATCATCGACAAAGTGTATTCGTACAGAAGAATAGAAAAGGCAGTCGAAGCTGTCTGTGTAAGTGGTAACGATGAAAAAGTTATTAAGGAAATTGAAGAGGCACGTGAAAGCTCGATGACATTAAGCTCTTCGAAATTAATTGGGGTCGCTGGTATCGATTCGCCACATGTCTATTCCGACAACAAAATGAAACGATTTGTGTAACTCGTTAGTCGTAAAATAAAATGTTACACGAAATTTCTAGTGAAACCAAATATATACATCGAGTAACAATCAATACTGGATTAAATGTTAACGGAGAATTACAAATCGAAATGTTACAAAAATAACGAAGCACATAATATCGTTCCAGACGGAATTCGATCAGAATTCCATATGTCGCTACAGTTATTGATTACCTCTGTTTAGCAACATATACGACCGCAAACATACTAGCCGTTAATCGATAACAATCATTATCGAGGTTATTATTACGCGGTACCATTATCAGACTTGCGTCTGAGCAGAAACGTTGGAAGAAATTTCAACAGAGTTATTCGTACAACAGGAACGGTTATCAAAAAAGTATCACCGGTGAATTTTATTCAAGATACGCGTGCTAACATCGCGTTTGTTTTCCGGAATTGCAACAGGTGAAACTGTCATATCGTGTATTCAACACCCTTCCGTATCGATTTAGCATCACCTCGTAAGAATTTCTTCGCAGTTTCATATCTGGAGAGGTCAGATTGTGAATAGGTAGACGAAGAAAGATGAATTGGAATTTTAAAAATTTTTGTACAGCGAATTTTTGTGAGGAACATTCTAACAGGAGAAGATCGCGAAGTGATAATCACCGATATTGATGAAACTTTGGTGTATGGTAGTATGCACTCGAAAAAATATTCGACGCGTATTTTTTTGTATTGGAAATCGTGCACAGCGAAGGGATGAAAATTGCCCTCGAAATTGGAGTAGCAAATATATTTAGTCCAATATCTCGAAAATTATTAGAGATCGAGAAATAGTGTAAATTTGACGAATTTTGTATTTTCCAACAACAAATTTGAAAAATAGAAAATAAATAATTTTTTATCAAATATGTTTATTATCGTCATCTTTGATTTCTCACAATCCTTGAATATCATAATAAACGAAGAATACTAATACATTATGTTAACATACTGTGGTAGATCCAAATTTAACGAATTAAAGGTAAAAATGAATTTTTGTAAAAAAAAAAAAAAAATCTCACATTTTCCCTGTTTGCATTATCCGTCTATGACTCGATATTAAAAGCTGAAGAGTAAAGACCGACTGTTCACTATCACGTTTAGTTCATGCTCATCGATGCTGTAAAACCATCGATAGCGTGAATTATCAAGCAGCCCCAGCTTTCGATCAGCAATATACCGGAACGTAATGAAATTGGCTAGTAAAATTTAAACGTCAGTCGATTTTCCAATGACTGAAACCCAGACCTCGACCTATGTATACCGTTGCATTATAAATAAGTGTTCCCTTAGCAAGCACCGTTGTAGAAAATCGCGTGGAAACAACGTTTGAACATGTTCGATCGATTTCCAACAGTGCGCTACGAGTAACATAAAATCTCTTCGTGCAGACTGCTAACAAATGAACGACGCTTTATTTCACAACAAAGCTCCGTACAACTTTTTACCTCCCGCTGTATACATTTCTCTGTGCTTTTCATATTTCACTGGAGATTTACCGATCGAAGCGCACGTACGCTGGCTTCATAACTTTAATCACACCAAGCGGGCAAATAAAAGCATCCAAGCGTACAGATTATTTTAGAACTATGGTATAATACGGTATAATAAAGCTTCTCTACGATAGAGAATAACGAAAGAAACATTTTTTCCTTGATAAATGTATTTGTTTTTCCTTCAACTTTTACACAAGGAAGTTTTGAAAATACAGACCTTGGACGCCTGACGTCGAGCAACCCGCATACACCGTTGTATGGTACCGTTAGTTACCGATAACTTTTGTAAAACTCGATATTTCTACAGTATGATTTTATGAAAGAAACTATGTTATATACACGTATCACACTGTGTGAGAGGTTTATTCAGTTATTTCTATTTTTAACAGAATGAGAAGAATAAAAAATGGTGTATTTTTTAACCAAACACAAAGTGACTTCTCACCTTGAGATCAAACGGTGCTATATTGATTCTATTAGAAAAAAATTAGTTGGAAAATTTGTTGGCACACACCTAGTCCCGACTAATGGAAGCAGACTGTGCCAAGAATTTTCCAACATCTGTGGCTTACCGGTTATAGACAACGAAAATGTTTTCTTACGAAATGAAAGCC
Source organism: Habropoda laboriosa (assembly GCF_001263275.1). Classification (NCBI taxonomy): domain Eukaryota; kingdom Metazoa; phylum Arthropoda; class Insecta; order Hymenoptera; family Apidae; genus Habropoda; species Habropoda laboriosa. The sequence goes on from NW_017100168.1 coordinate 626,643, forward strand.
AAAGAAAACATTTTCGTCTTATCGAACGAAAGTCAAATCCTTTTTAAAAGTAGACAGAAAAATATGTAGAAAAGATGGTAGAATTTCACCCTAGATAACGATAATATCCTCTACAAATAATCCTCGTACAACTTCAATCCCTCCAACGTGTAATCATTCTCGCTAAGCACCGACACCTACCCTTTCAAAGCTGGTGTGTATCCTGTACCAGAAACATCGTTTCGACAGCACATCGACAAAACACGGTACAAAAATTCCATTAACTCGACTTGTCCAGTTTCCGTATTATCGAACGCACTCCCGCCCCATGACCTAAACTCAAATACAAATGTGCGAATGCGTCATAGAATGCAATCTGTGCGACCTTGCACCGTCCCGGGGCTTATCCTTTTTCTCTGTGAGCTCGCCTTTCATCCCCCTTACTCGACGTTCTTCTAGTCTTCCTCCGGTATAATCCAAAAAACCAATTCCTCGCTTATTTTCTTTCTTATCCGTCTCCTTTTGCAGCTCGACGGTTCCCTCTGTGCACTGCCCCTGCAGCACCGAGACCGAACGTAAAACGTGAAGCTGAAACGTCACAGACGAGTGTGGTGTATACACGTATGTACGAAGGAGTAATAAAAAAGAACTACAGAAGTCGCTGATTCTACGTGCTGGTTGAGCTTTTCTCGAGTTACAGGTGTTTCTACGTTTCACCTGTTGGTTGGTCGTTCGTTCCGGTGAAAAGCTTTCTTATACGTACTTTTCATTTCTTGTCAAGGGAATAGATTGAACTAATTTATGCCGTTGAAGGAATTCTTTTTTCAAATTTTTTGCAGAAAAATATAGTGCTATTCGTAAGTACTTGTTTGTTCATTTATTTATGTTCTCTATTCTAAGTAAGATTCGTTCTAAATAACTGTGATTCCTTTTTGACTTTTGTAGACTTTTAGTATGAGGAAGATTGATTTTTTCAAAAAGCTTGTCATATCTTGCAATAAAGTAAAGAATTTGATTTTGTCCTTAAATTCTCACTGATAATTATTATTCTTCGTTAAAAATAACTTTAACTTACATTTAAATATTGTATCTTCGTCACAAAAAGAATCCTACCCAATTTTCAATGCCACAATTGTATAGACAATAAACTAAAACGACACGAAGCACAAACATCATTATAAATCACAAAAATCTGCAATTTGATACAGAAACACATGCGACTCATATTTTCACACAAAATGTACGATGGAAAATGCAACTAGCAATTATTATACAAGGCTAATAACCCAGAGTGAAGCTACTCGACCAAAATCCTCCTCAATCCCTTCACGTCCACCTAATAGGCTAAATTTGCGGACACCACGCGTTCATGTATACAACACCCCTCGTGAGCGAGCACATGTTCGTCATTTCCCTCATCGCTACTATATTCCTCCTCCCTTCTGCTCCATTACTTCCTTCCGTTATTTTCTTTTCGTTCTTTCTCCAACGATTCGTTCCGTCCCCATTGTGTCTCCTTCCTTCGTTTGCTATGTAACTCTCGTGTATTCAAGAATCAACCTATCCCTCTTCGACTCTTTCTGGATCCTGCATCTCTGTCGGGAGTACACGCGAGCGAGCTGAACTCCCGGGAATTCATCGATCGGCACCATCCACCCGCTACACGTACACATGCACGCGGAGAAGGAGAACACAAAGGGTAACAGGGGACCCAGTACCACGATTTCAAGGGGCAACATATAAAGTGCACCGTAGAATGTGCTGCTAATAGACAGTGTATCATTCTTCGTATCGATTCTCATTTTAATTAAAATTAGAATTGAAGAATATCAGGAAGAAATGAAATTTTTTCGAGCGGAGCTCAGTTTTTGCAGAAAATCGGTCTGGAACATTTCAAACGAGAAAATGAAAATTTTTTGAGAAAAATCGATCTTGAAAATTTACCGGTACCGTGTATGAATATAGTTTGATTACAGATTACACAGGGTGTCGGTAAACATGTGGGAAAATCTGAAAAGGGGCGAATCTACATAAAAAAGTGAGTAAAAAATGTAGAGTAACATTTTTTCATGCGAAGCTTCACTTCCGAATAAAATGAATATCATTATTTTTAGTATGAATACAGTGTGATTATAATTTATACGAAAATGTGAATCGACGTTTTTTCAAAGGATTCGTCATTTTCGAATAAATCAATGTTGAAAATTCGAGTCGAGTAACGCATGCATTTACGCTTCTACGAATATTTTCGGAAGTATTTCCTGCTTTCAAATATTCCAATGCAAGAGGGACGACAAATTACACAGCACCGTTCTGCACAAATATAATTTTCAAATTCGATTTTGCCAAAAAAAACTCAGAACGACAGCAAATTACATAAATTCTGCATAAATATAATACTTAAATTCGATCCTCCCGAAAACGAAGTTCCAAAGAGACACGTGTATTTCCTATATATTTCTCTACGAATAGTCACACACTGCTTTCTAATGTCGCATTTCGCAGGATACGCTGTATAGATCACCGAGCACGTGGGAGGAGTTTCCTGGTTTGATTTAAAGCCTCCAACAGTTAACTCAGCCTAGGACTTGCGAACAGAATTCAACACACTGTTGTATCTTACTTACACTCAACCCCGTAAGATCACATATAGTCGGGGCCACGATATAGCGAGGTCGTAAAATCGGTCAGACGTCAAAGTAAACATGTTTTAGCTGCCGGGACCCGAAAATTGACAGAGATACGAGCAGATAAGTACTTGAAACCATGGTCAGGACCGTACAAAGAATTCTTGTATCCAGCGAAAGTCAACTGATTCTAATATATTTACTGAAAACTGCATGCAGCTAGGACAAATTAGGGTTTCTCCCTCTGGGGGAAGCCGCTTTTGGAAGTACGGTTACAGGTAAAGGTCTTATTGATGTCTTTAGCATCTTAGTTTATCTACTCGTGTTATATACAGATAGAAAGTGCAAAAAGATTGTGTAGCTTAATATTAACATATTTTCCATTTGTAAATGAAATACCATTTTCTACTTGAAGTACCAAATCATATGCTACCATTCGTTTATTGTTGGAACCCTCAAACAGACTGCAACACACGGCCTTGAGTGCCGCAACATCAATCGGTGCCGATTCTTCAGAGTTTAATTTACGACCTCGCTATATCGTGGCCCCAACTATGTACCGTCCAGCAATTGAACGTTTGTTCAAAACGTGAGATATGCAGGTAAAATTAGAAATTTTCGTGGAATTTCGTTTGCAGTGTTTACTCGTTATCAATTTCACGATACTAATATATAGCCACAGTAGCATGGAGGCAATTTTTATTCAAAGTTCACAGAGTTTTGAACTTGTTCTCTTGTTTCAGACAGTTTGTTTGTGAGTTTTGTTATTTTTTTTTTTAGAGGCAGAAGGTAATTAAAACGAAATTTTTATTTTTACACATGTTTTTTTTTTGGAGGCTGCAGGTGAAGGGTGATTTGGAGAATTTTTGACGTGAATGGAAATGAAAATGAATGGAACGGTGTTTCCGTATGATACGTGTTGTCTGTTGCGCGCACTTAATTACCAGGACAATGATTAATAAGTGTAACGAACTGATGTTCCACTGAATGAAGTATATTCTTCTTCTCTTCGCCGTTCGATTCAATTTCATTTATCACAAACAGCGTGGGAAAAACACACCGTTGTAAATTTTGTTTCTCTTGCGAAATTACTCCCTAATTAACGCGATAACGTACAATCCCGTTTTACATCTTTCCCGAATCTTTCCTTTTTCCACGCAGAATTTCTATTTCGTTTGTTTATTCATTTTTCTGTGCTTCTCCTGCATTTATCAGATGTTCAGAAAATGATCTGCGAACAACTCGCAACAGTCTTTCAGCCACTTTATAAAAATGAAGTAAAAACTGAAATTAATATAATGCTACGTAGCAGAAAATAACGCGCGTAAATAGTTACCCTAAGCGTGACCATAAATGTAACAGATAACAAGCCGGTGATATTAAAAATATCGTCTATACTTTTTATACTGCTAAAAATTGAACACATCGTCGATATTTTTAATATTACTAAATACACAAGCAGCGAATAAAATTAATTGAAATTTCATGCTTCTATAATTCATTTGACCAACCCCCCGCGCCCCTTATTTACGCACTGCCGCTTATTTATAAATACGTTACCTGCTGCATCGATTTACCAGCTTTCCTCTTTCTCTCTCTCTCTCTCTCTGGTACGCTAAGAGAGCTTACGCGAAAGCATTCTGTCATCTGAATCCACTAGAGATCGCGAGGAGAGGCAGTAAAACGAGGTTGAAACGCGACGAAACTAATGCACACCGTTGGGAAAAAAGACACGATAAAGAGGGGTTGTTGGTGATCTATTACAATACTGTCACGCGCGAAAATCTGCGATCTCCCGACTGACGGAGATCCGGTGGAACCATTCGAAAGAGTTGACCGTAAAATTAAGCCGGTATCTGTGCCTTCAGATTGGAATTACTTAATAATCTTCGTTTTCTCTTTTCATTTTTAAAGTAGACATTCTGACGTCGTTTTATAACGTAACTTACTTAACTGTTCACTCTTCCGGGATTAATTGTGCTATTTTAACCCTTTCGCGGTTAAATTACTTTTTTAGAAAATTTAGTATTTAACGTGAACATTGTGACATCGCTTTGTTTTGAAATTTACAACTTACTTAATTGTTCGCTCTTCTGGGATTACTCGTGCTATTTTAACTCTTTCGTGGCTAAATTACTTTTTTGAAGAATTTATTATTTATTTGGAGATCAATTTGCCTACAATAGATACTAAATTCGGATAATTTTAGTTAACCCAGAAAGGGTTAAATAGAAATTACTGTAAAACATTTTTTTTAGTATTCTATGAAACGAGAGGAAGTGAAATAATTTTCACACGATTATACTTCAATTTATTCATTTTTCCTCAATTTTCTATTTAACGTAACTTTCTAAGCAACTAAGTCAGTAAATGCTACACAAAACACGTTCAGATTTCCAAAGGAACGTACAGCACGTCGATAACGCAGTTCAGGTTCGAATCCCAGAAGACGAAATTAAAGGCCGAGGTAAAATGTAAATGATTAATGAAAGAAAACTCACCGAGATCAGAGAGCGAAACTTTCTCCAAGAATGGATCCGCCACCGGCAGCTGAAAATTGAGAATGCAAATTAGTATCGATTCGCTGTGAACGTTATACTTCAATTTCCATCACTTCTATCAACAATTATACTCTTCTTTTTACTTTACAAAGCAACATGAAGTATTCCTCGACAGTAAGGATCTCCTTGAATATTCGTATTTTACTGAATATTTAATTTTAATTATTAGACAATTAAAAGACACAAAAAAATGTTGTAAATACTATCCATATAATTTTTAAATATTTCTACTAAAATACTAAATTGTCTTTTTTTTTTTAATTTATCTATTTTAAGTCGTATCGATCATTAGTACTAAATTTATTCGACTCATTACGTACTCAAAATACGAGATACCTTGGTAAACAATAAAATCAGTCAATTTGAATTAATTTAAAAGGCACGTGTACTGCAAAACGTAAACTTCACTCGATGAGCTAAATTCATTCCACAAACACAGTAAACCAAATCTACGCAAACAATTGCGTTGTATATTTGTTGTGTTACGCCAACGGTACACGAATTCCTACAGGAAATATCGATAGCCCACACTGGCTCTTTCATTTTGCACAATAACACACCCACACACTTTACAGCGCTCTCTGTGCGTTATAAATTCCTATAAAAAATTCGTGGTAAAAGTTGCACACAGCAACGAGCAATTCTCCTGCAAATATCTCTTTCACTTTTATCTAGGAAAAGAAGAAGAAAAAAAGAACGTGACTCGCCGAGAGAAAAATTTGTAAGAGATAAAAGTGTTCCGATAAATTACCAACGCATTCTTCAACAATGATTTTCCACTAAAAGAGAAAAATTCGTAGGTGAAAGCTACAAGAACGAGACCAATTCTCCTATAAGTTGTATATCTCTTTCACTTTTATCCAGGAAAGAAAAAAAAAACGTAACTCACCGAGGGAAAAATGAACAATACGAGATAAAAATTGTAACAAGTACCAAAGCTTTCTTCAACAACGATTTCGGACTAAACGGTTGCTTCTTCTTCACGTTCGTCGCGATTTTCGTGTACCAGCTCGATAAAATACCAGACGAGCTGGTACTGTGAGCCATGCTGGATCCCTTGGTGACACTTCCGGTCGGTTCGCTGGTTTGCCGTCGAAACACCATGTTGGAGCAACAATTTGTTTGAACTTTTACAGAAAAACGGTGTAACATTCGACACTCCCCGAACTATTCTATCCAGAGAAATTCGTTTCTAGCGATTTCACGAATGAAAATTCGAGAATTTCAAAATTGTCCATCAACTGTGATCTTTAGATTTGTTTCTTCTTTTCTTCAAACACCGACACGATCGTGAATTTCTGGTTCTTCGTATCTCGACGTTTTCTTCTGTAAAATTATCCACATATCCGTTTCATCACACTCTTGTCACTCGACTTTCGTGTCTCCAGAAGAATCCTCGCGAGAGCTCTATCGAAGACGGTCTTCGATCGGTTCTTCTGTTTCGAAGATGAAAACTCGCGTCACATAACGATCGTTTCTCAAAGTGTTCTTCATCGGAAAATAGTTGAACATCGAGATCAAGAGGCAACATATGAAGCACATTTTAACAGGTTCCTCCTTTTTTTTTCTTTTTTTTTTTAACACTGACAACTCTGCATTTATACTACACACTTGTACGATCAATTTAACCGGTTACTCTTTTCCCTTCTTGTAAATTGTACGTAAAATTTAACCACTTCAAGAAACGTTCATAATTATTTCAGAAGCACACAGAAACCAGTGTTACCAGAGAAATAGCGCGATCAACGTTGAGAATGGGACTGTACCTACGAGATTTGTTTTACCAAAATTATTCCACAGCATTTAACGTTAAGAAAACAAAAAACACGAGATATACGTCGGGAGATGAAGTTCGACGACGGAGATCTATCTATCGTAAGAAAATACGAGAGGATCAGTGACGAAGTAGAGAAATAACAGAACGGAATAATCGTAAGAGGATTTGGATGGCACGAGTTTCTTGGACGCACTGTGTGTCTTCGAGGAATGGACGACTGATTCAAGTACCACAGATGCTACATTGGCATTGAACGTCGATGACTAGTGGCGCTGAATACGAATGAGACAAACACAACGATACGATAGGAGAAATGATTCCTCTGTTGTGACACGATCTGAGCTTGATACCAACTGAATCAGAAACGCAATATCCTTTTTGAAATTCTACCTTGGAAAAAGCTTTCAGCTGAAACGTTCTCGGTTGTTGGTAAATGGTCTAATTCACTTTCCCGAGGAACTTGAGAGGACAACTTGGGACAAGAGTTACCAGTGAAAATGAATAAACAGTCCAGTTTAACTGTGTGATCAAATTTGTCAGATAAAATAGCGTTAATTTCGTTAATTTTGTATACAGACTTTATTGCAAAATATTTGTGATTTTGTTTGAAAATTGTCTGCAATTCAATTGCAAGATAAAATAGGATTAATTTCGTGAAATTTCAAATATTTATTGTAACATTTGAAATATTTTTCCAAGATTTCATTTCGAAATTATCTCACTGTGAGATGTAAGTAAATATTACCGCATCGTTTTCGAACTATTTATATACACTACTGTAAGATATGCAATTTACGCCCCGCTATTCTTCCTTAATTAAAGATCGTCAGCCGCCTTATCGTTGATAGGGACGCTATATGGCGTATTCAAATGGTCCGCAAACGCGCTTATCGTTCTGGTGCATATTGTAGGTTTATCGTATTTACAGGCCATCAATTGTAATATACTTTCGTTAATTAACCTCCGGAGAAAAGAAGGAAACAAAAAAGTAACCACTCTTATTAGAGGAAACACTTGGACAAAACTCGAGGTGACTTTAGAAGGAATAATGAACAAAATTTTGATTCGTATTTTTCACCTGAAGAGATCTTGAAAAATTCCTCTTCAGAAACTTCATGCCAGAAAATTCAGTTTTAAACGAAATTATAAATTATTACCCTAAAATTTACATTTTAAAACATGAACGCCAGAACATTCAGTTCTAAACGAAATTATAAATTAAACAGCGTCTTGAAATTTACATTTGAAAAAAATGAACGCCAGAAAATTCAGTTTCAAACGAAATTATAAATTAAACAGCGTCTTGAAATTTGCATTTGAAAAAATGAACGCCGAAAAATTCAGTTTTAAACGAAATTATAAATTAATTATTCGATACTTTATTAATCCCTTTTCTCGACGTTAATTCAATAGTAATCTAGATAAAATATTGCTCCAATTTCGAGACTATTTTTCACAGAAACTTTCACGACTGTGGACATATTCTGGAATTACATCCTTATTGAAACATCTTGTATCGTATTTTATTTCAGAATTCTTATCGGAAGTGTCCCTTACGACCACGCCTTTGTATACCTCGAATGCGTTTCTCTAACATCGGCTAAGATTAATTGCGTTAGATAACTGGTAAATTGCGTGTACACATCGCCTAGAATTCCATTAGAATCCTAATAGTAAAACACGTATTAATACTATTAGGTGTACAAATTAATTCGTGGCCCTTGCGAATTGAATCTTTTTTCCCGCTGTGCTAGAGTTCTGAAGTTGCTTCTATTAGTAAAACAAAACACTGTCGGACTCGATGTGACTAACGACATAGCCTAAGAAACACTACGTCGTCGGATAAACAGCATATTAGACACTGCATCCTTTTCGCGTTTCAACTTAAAAAAGAGTGCTCCTGAAGAGAAAGATCTTTGGGATCGGAAATTCTGCTCCAGACTATCATCTCTTTCGTTCACTTCAGCACCATCTAACCGATTCAAAATTCGAAACATACGAAGATGTCAATAACAGCATTGCTGATTTTGTACGTTCGAAACCGCCATCATTTTTTCGAAGGGGAATTCGCCAACTGCCTGAGAAATGGAATAAATGTAGAGCAAGTGACGGAGATTATTTCCAAGACTGAACTGTACTTCGGTTTTTTTTTTAAATAAATAACAAATCCACGAAACAAAGGCCACGAATTAATTTGCACACCTAATATATATTAATAACCACTCTTTCATTTCTCACCTCCCCTTTAAATGACCAACGACATCTCGAAAGCCTTCGAACGATACTTTTTTCTCCTATTTCTACCAAGAGACAACCTCTGTCGAACCATGTTCAGCAAGCCATTGTTCTCACGCTACCGTGCACAATACCAAAAGCAATATTTAACGATATAGGAAAAAACCCCAAACACACAGGACAACATATTTTTCCAATAAAATTCTGTAACATCAAACGTAAAAGCTAGAAGATCCTCAGATACGAAACCAATAATACTATCACCGAACTCTAAATACACATTCACCAAAAATAGACGAAAATCCTAACAAATAACAATTCAGAAAATTCGAAATGTACACAGAGAACATCGGACGAAGAATTGAGAAGAAGAAGAAGAAATGTGTAGTATATTCTGAAAAAGTTCAAATATGAAAATGACGGTGAACGGAAGTAAATGAACTGAGAATTCATAATCATACAGAACAATTTTAGCAATTTCAACAATTGTAAGAGAAAATGTTTCGCAAAATTTCCAAGGGAACGTCTCCGAAGAGGAGATCCGAGGAAGCTGGGAAATGTTAACGAGCGAGATAACCACAGAAGATTCCAGCAATTTCCATGAATCACCGTTCAAGCAAACACATCTCGAAACCGAAAATCTCAGGACCTTGCGAAATGTTAACGAGGAGGATAATCACGCGAGAAAGCAACATTTCCCATGAATCACCAATCAGCAAACGCTACGTTTCCTTCCCACGGGCGTGTGTATATAGCGGCGATCTTTTTCTCTTTTTTTCAACGGACACACAAACACACGTGGGACTCGTTCAATCCGTGCCAAGAATAGTGATACCGTAGATAGCCGTGCAAAACACACGTAACAAGCACAATAAACGAACGCACGATAGAACGAAGTAGGCGCCAACGATCGCGATCGACGTGCTTATTTCACCAACGAGCTTTCCCGCTGGGGGAAACGCGGTAACTTTCCAAGCAATCCTGAAAAACTTCCTCGATCTGCACCGTCGAAAGAGGGAGGGAGAGAGACAAAGAGATCAACGTAGTTCACGATCACGGTTCCTACACCTTCGTCAAATCAGCGAATAATCGCCGAGAGAGACTTTTCTTCGCTTGTTCTTAAGATTTTTATTGCGCTTCTCTGTATCGGAGAATTCGGAGACGAATAGAAATAAACCGACGATCTATTTTTTTCCTCTTGTTAGCGCCACGACGAGATGCCGAGGACGTGCCAAGTCTCTCCTGCTCTTCAATGGGCAATGGTCGATGCATTGGCAACCGCGTGAATTGTACTCGATTGGGTAGGTGTTGTTCTTGAAAGTGTTGATAAGAAATTCTGCAGTTTGAAAATTAACGACACTGGGATACAACTGATTGTCTTCTCCAGCTACGGTGATAAGAGGAAATTTTTATATGTTACTTAAATGGTTTCAACGGGGTGAAGAAGATAGAAGACAAATTTTCTTTAAATGGAAGAAATGACAAAAAAAATGAAAGGAAGATTCACATTTGACTTAAAATTTTATAACATTTAAATACAATGGAAAAAAATACATACATTTATGTAAAAAAACATAGGTGACTTTGAAAAAAAAAAATGACATCTTATTCACCCTTCGATACCATTTAAATAGCCTATCAAATTTTTCTCGTATCACCATAGCTAGAGAAGATTAGCTGGCCCGTTTCACCGAATTTTATCGAAATAAAAAAATACGAAAAATTCAGCTGTAGGATAACTAGTAATATATTTGAAATTTTAATTTAACGATACTTTTTGACAAAAATCGATCACGAATAAAATATTATTATTAACAGTGCACGGTGGAAAATAGACGAATTTACCAGAACTGTTGGCAACGGTATTAACAACGATTTATCATATACAAATTATTTCTCCGATGCTTTAATATCATTTCCTACGAAATATCCTCGACGATGCTCCCAAACAGAAGATTTAAACAAAGTATCTTTCGAAGAGAGACCTGGAAAGCGCGACTGATTCAGGAACGAAACTAACCTTAGAACAGGGGCTGTTGTTTCGATTTCAAAGGAAAAGGATCCGTTTGGAAGACGTAAAATCTAGCGTCGGTTCAAAGTGAAGAGCAAAGCTCGAGATTCGCCTGAAAGGAACTCGTTTTACGCAACTGTTGATTTGGCACTCGCGATTACACGTTGTGCCGCGATATCTTTGTTGACTTCGAGCTTAAGAAGGAGCAAAGGAGTCCATTCTAAAAATACCGTGTACGCCTCGTTTCTGGCGAGTATTCAAACCACGATCGACCATCGGGCACACGTATCAACGAAATGCAACGAAATTTTTATTAATACACTCGTTTACGTTCCCCTAACGATAGATTAACCCTTTGAAGACAGAGAACTAAGCGAGAACTAAGATTACTTCTGTAACGTAATGAGGTCACTACTTCGGTTTATTTCTTTTTAAATAAATTATATCAAAATTACATTTTTCTCAAATACACGTATATGAGTTCGTGGCCACGCCAACTACTTTTATTTCTTAAAAATACTGAGTTTATCGGTGGCTTTTGTCGTGTTTTGTAAACGCATACATGAGTCTATCATTCTCAAAGGGTTAAAAGTTTATTTTCTAGATGTATATCGCGAGCTGGCAACAAAAATTATTATGTACAAGATTTTTAGGCCAAAAAATATTAAGGGAACATAAACAAGTATATTGATAAAAATTTCGTTACATCTCGTCGATAGCAGTTAAAAGTACTTAGAAAAATGAGATTGCACTGGGTCAAAAAAGACCCGAAGACCGTACTAGGCTTAATTTCCACCACAAATTAATCAAATAAATTTAAAAATTTGCCAAAGCGAAAGGGTTAATTTTCTAACTATTTCGCAATGAAATTTTCAAAGAAAAAAGAGTGTAACATACTTTCAAGATAATTATACAGTTCGTAAAGAAACTTATTTCTCTGGGAGCAATAATTATCGACGTTCAATTAACTCGTAACAAAGAGCGAAGCATTTGCACGTAACGTAAATTGGTCGAATGCACAGTTAATTATGTGAAAACTTCTTGTATGTACCTACAACGAGGGTGAACTTTGTGCGTGAATTTATCGGACAAAGATGGGAAGCGGCGAGCGCGAAACGAATTTCAGACTCGACAAATAACCAACTAAGGACCATCGGTATTAAGCTGATTCGGAGAACGTCACTCTCTCTCTCTAAGCTTTCTCGTTGCTTTACGTCGTTGAACAGACATACGACGACGTTGACTTGAGAGAAGTCTGGATTTAAATAGGACACCCACGCGAAAATTCCATTTATGTACTCTTGAGGCCGTGTAAACGACACGAGAATCGTTATCTGCGAACGTGACATTTTCAGATCATTGACGCGACCATACTAACTTTACGGCACGAAAGAATTTCGAAATAATTCTTGGAAAAAAAAAAAAGGAGAAGAAACAGGTATCCAATTAAATCTCGAATAGACGTAATTATTGGAGATACAGGGTGTTCTTCAACGTGGAAAAAATTGTTCGACGATTAATTCTTCAATTAAACATGATAAAGTAGGTTCGTATAAACACACAGTTATTTTCAAAAATATTTGGACAAGATAATAAGATTAATAAGATAAACAGGCAAATATTCATATTTTAAATATTATGAATATGAATAAAATGAACATTATACTGTGAATATTCAAAATACCAATTTTTGCTAAATATTTGTGCAACATGGTAACTGGACATAATTTTGATTCCTTTGTGTTACAATGTCATATACGAAAATGTAAAAAAAAAAATCAACCTAATCCTTTTATAATTAACCAAAATACATCACTAAAAAGGCAAGCTATACACCTAGTGTCCAAATATTTTTGGGAGTCCCTGTACGTCTATTTTCATCTTATTTTCCACTTATCGAAATTTTTCTCGAATAATAAATTCGACGCGTTTACATTCATAAGAGACGTTTAAAATAGACATCTAGTATTTTTCGATGTAAGTTTACAAAATACTCTCACAATTTATTGCATCGTGCAATCAGATCTTGAAATGAAACCGAGAAAATTGACAAATTCTCAATCGTCTATTCTTGAACAATTTTCTACACATCAAGTTGCACTTTGTGTGTACAGATAAAACGATAAACAATTCGGCAACTCGTTTGTAAATAAACTGTAAGAATTTCAAGAGGATGAGATAGATCCTCGTAACCCGGATGAGTTTTCCCTGCATCGTTAAATCATCATTCTAGGATACGATTTGGATGATGACCGTATACTCTTATAATAGCGGCATTTATTCGTGTTGAGAATCGTCAAGCATGTGCCAGCCAGCGAAACGTTCTTCGATAATGGTTACCTACTATTCTTGCAACGGAGAATCGCCAACAACACTCTAAATGTACACGATCCGAGAGAAATGTTTACAAAAATATTTACAATCGTGGTAAAGATTATCGGTATCATGAAGATAATCGAGTATATTAATTAGCAACACCGAGAAACGTCCCAAACGTAATCGTCGATGCTGAGTATCTACGTTACCTACAGGGTGGCTGTAATAATTGAAACCAGTCGAAAGATTTATCGAGTTCAGGAAGTTTGCGAGTAAAGGAAATGTAATTAACGGAGAATTTCTTCGAAAATTCCATCGAGAAACAATCCTCGAGGAAATCGTAATGCGCTCGTTGTCAGAATAGAGAAAACAATTTACAAACAATCCTCCATTAAAACATTTCTACAGGACTCCTATTTTATAGCCAGAAAATTAATTAGAAAATCTGATAAAAAGAAATTCGAGAAATTTTTGCATTCTGTACTCAGGAAGCATCTAGAACCGAGACTCGTATACTACTTTCGGAAAGAACGTTCAAAAAATTCGACGTCACACGTCTATTCCCAAACACATCCACTGAACAACTGTAATTCAACTAGAATGGATACACAATGGATTTCCCCGGCACACCCGATAACTTTCAATATTCCACGAGCAGAACCGTCGCCAATGTCCCACGAGTGCAATAATTCCAGCAGGAAACAGTGTCACAGAACGATACTCAAATAGAGAGAGAGAGACAGAGAGAGAAGATTCGTTCGACACACGTCTCTAGCAACAAGTGTTCGTTGCGGCAGTGTCCATCGGTAACGAGGACTTCCCCGTCTGTAGGGAAGCAACATTCCCAACGGTCTTTGATCCTCCACGAATTCAATCTCCCCAGCACTGACCTACCACATCGTCGACCAACTTGACGACGTCTTATCAGCGTCTACACCTCCGCTTCGTTTCACCTCCGTGTGTCTTCACCGATGCAAATAAAAACGTCTGTTTCTTTACCATCCTACAAAGCACAGGTTCTATATTACCGCAGGAGGACTCAGGTCCAATTCTCACAACCACTCGAATTTCCGTGTTCCTCTCAACTGTTACACGTCGAATTACCACCACCTATCGACCTATCTACGAAGTTTCGACGTAGTCAAGCGAGGAAACTCGGGAAAAGTGGTTCTCACACTTGACCAGACTCAGATTCACCTTGAACTACACTGACCTAAATCACTGATAGAATTTTCATCGTCGACCGCACCGAAACTGATCTTCTCTCTTATCACCGTTCGTCAATTTTCACGGAAATTGATTTTAATCGTTCTCGTCAAAAATTGAGGTTATTTCGTGTGTACGAAGAGAGAGAGAGAAAGGTGGTGAATCGATCGAACGAACGAATTATTCTCGTTACGGTATTTTATTTTATGGTCGAATTGGAATGACGCGTGATTAACGATCGTTCGTGTGCGAAAGATACGCGTGAGATCGGTTGAAAATGATTTCGAGACGGTATAACGACATAGTCGGGAGGGGGGCGAGTCTGTCGCGGACGACAGCAGCGCGGTCGCTCGTTGCGAACTGGATCGGCTTTCAAGCCGGCGGAGAGTCCACGACACGTTGTGCGGAATTTACGGCGCATCGGTTTGTATGCGCGCGCGACTGACAGCCAGCCCATGCAATTTCCACCAACTTTCTGTTTCTATTCCCCGGGAAGAAGGAATCACGTGCGCCGCGTGAATCCACATTTACGTCTATTAAGCTCAACGTCATCGATCCAGCCAGCCAGCCAGCCAGCCTCTCCTCTCCTCTCTCTCACTCTCTCTCTCTCTCTCCCTCTGTATCGGTCCAGGAGAACGGGCTTTCGGAAAAATATCAGGTGACACGGATTAATGGGAGTGAAAGGGGAATTACGGAATATGAATAGGTAGAAGTAAACGCGGTTTCGCTTGTAGGACGAACTTTAGGTTAGGACCTAACAGTTAGTTGGTGTGATACAGTCTTGGCTGAAAAGTATTGGGTATCTCGTGAAGTACGAATTATTTGAAAATATTTCTGTATTAGGAGGAAGTCAAACTATTGAAATGTGGGAATAATCATTTTTTATTAGTTTTAACGATATTTTGATGGGTCATCGTTTGCCAATATTTGACAATCATAGCAATTTCTTTCTGACTTTTAACCTTATTTATTTATTTCTTTCTTTTTTGGTGATGGTCACTCAATTCACTCTTTTTTGGGATATTTCAAGAAAAACTTTGTATAATAGTTTAATTAATAGTACAATTTACTTCAGTTAGGATATTTTTAGTTCAATTGCGTCTTTAGTATACGAATAATTGGAACAGAGATCACGTGTGACGTTTTATGATATTTCATGTCATTTCGTGAGTGGAATTACATTTTTTAAATGATTCAATTTAGAAACCTTTTTCGAAAAAGTTAAATATACAAATGACATTTTCTAGTGACAATTTTAATTTAATTGTATCTTCAGTATTGAAATCAATACTTTAAATAAATAAAATTAGTGGAATCATATTTTTGAAATGATTCAATTTAGTGTATTTTTGAATTGGATTTAATGCAGAGATCTTTCTCGAAAAGGTCAAATATGCACACCATGGTTAGAGCTTTTGAAGCACAGAAAACTCTAATGAGCGATCTAATTATTTCGAACAGCGCAAGGGCTCACGAATTTATGGCCCTGAAACTCTGCAATTATTACATCTTATTAAAACGTCTTATCGTATTACAAATTCCAAGCGTCATATTTTACTATTTATTTGTATAGATTTACGAGTGCTTCCGACATCTTGAATTAGAAAAATAACCGGAATTATTATTTTTACGATACCTCAGAAAATGCTACTACGAACTTTCGTTATCACTGCAAAATACACTCGACAACTTTTACCCTTCAACAACGGAAACTTCCTAATTACAGCTAAAATTGATAAATTTACCAATAATAGCGTAAGTAAAAAGAAAAAAAATAATCTAAGCAGCTAATGCATTCTAAAATACTAACATAACCAAATTTACGTTTCGAGGCTAGAATAACAAAAACACCGTGAAAATCGCGTAGAAAAATTATTCATTCAACCATCTACATATCCTATAACAGGAAAATAGAAATTGGAAAGCTTTCAATTCACCCCGTGTGTTGGCGTAACAATCGCGTAAAACAGAGAACCACTGTTACGCTCAAGTGAATCAAAAAATAATAAATAAAATAATCGCTGAATAAACCTAACGATACATGAATCTGTCGCAACAGTGAACTTCGCAAGTTCCCCGGTGAAAGAAGAAAAATTGCGGGAGGTAATTCCCGTTTCGCCAAGTGCGATTGTATATCGATCATCTAAGCGTCGCGTCGATAAAAATGCATTCTGCCCCATCTCTGTATTCGATGATTGAACGGCGGTACAATTCCCTGAATTTTACGTTCAAACGACGGAGCCGCTGTTCCATACCCCAGTTCTCCACGCTCCGACTTCTTCCGCTACCTTTTTTTGTCCTTTTTCGTTACGCCAGACACCGCGCTTACCGTCGGAAAAAGAAGGACACTGCAAGAACCGTGGCCTTATCATGCAAATTATACAACTTAAGTACACCGCACGTAACAGATAACGTTCCGAGGTAAACAAACTTTTTTTCTTGCGAATCAGCTGATAGTGAAATCGATACAGTCTATCCGCGTTAACCCATTAACGTACAACAACGTGTCAGACTCGTGACAAAAATTCCGGTTGAGATGTGAGAAGTATAGTTATATTACTAAGAAAAATTCATCGTAATCCTAATTTTCGTTTGAATTCGTACGACTGAAAATTACTAAACGTAATTAATCTGTAACAGATTAGCTGTTGTTACCTGATTCAGTACGAAAACAGAAAATGGCTGACGCTTAGATGCACAGTCAGAAAAGAAATCATAGGTTAAGGGGTTAAACCGTCCCAAATGCCTAGATTATTAACACTAACCGTACCACGCCCCGGTCAAATGACCGGTTTTAAAATTTCAATCGTACGACTGAAAATTACTAAACGTAATTAATCTGTAATAGATTAGCTATTGTTACCTGATTCAGTACGAAAACAGAAAATGGCTGACGCTTAGATGCACAGTCAGAAAAGAAATCATAGGTTAAGGGGTTAACCCATTACAGTCCGAATAGTCCGGTTAATCCGCGCTCATTTGCGGCCACCGTCGAGCATCTACCGTCTTAGTTTGCGTTTATTTCAATATTTCAGGGTAATGTTAGTTGTGAAATATTAAGTTTCAGTATAATATCAATGCACGAAAGATGGTTTATTGTCGTTTATAATTTTTAATCAACGATTGTACGATATCTGAAAGCAAAAATATACCTGTGTCGTGTCTCGACTCGTTACAGGACAGCAAAGGGTTAACACTTTCGAATTTTTTATTTATCTGTGAATCGTCAGGTTTGCAATAGATAGTAAATTCAGATGAATTTTTGTATTTTTATTCGAGTACTCGAGTGGGACATGTGCGTCCCACTGGTCACGAAAGGGTTAAGAAAATATACGAAAAATGAGCGGTTTTTAGGAATTTTATTTCTTTCGTACTAAAGGGTCTATATAATTCTTGTTTTGCGCGTTGGTTTGTTAATACTTTGTTAACATTCTCACGAAGTTGCGTTAAACAGTGAGAAATATCTACCGAGATAAATATAGAAATATAGGGAAATTTCTAAAAAATTCTCTTTCGCGGTTGATACGATTAAGTTTGTTGTAAAGGTTAGAAATAAAAATAAGCTACTTTTATTTTGATCAGTAAAATTGTGACTCTATTGTTCCTATCACAGTCATTCGTTGCAATGGGTTCGATATAACGGCAATTATAGTGAAAAGACTATGCGTACTGATATTGCAACGTGCACGTGGCCTTTAGGTACGTTCACATTGCAGAATGTAACCGCTTTTCATCTACTACAGTCGTTCAACTATGGTTATTCGGGCGATAAGAATTCAGATAAGCTGACCAGTATGCATATTCTAACAATAATTATAACTCAAGTAAGAGAAAGTATTAAATACAGGAAGTATAAAATGGGAAGTTTATTTTCGACTTTTTTTTTTTTTTCTTTATAAACAGTAAAAACGAAAAATTCTCATTTTCTGTAAATTAAAAAAGACATAATAGAAAAATATCTCTACATGCATAATCGTCATTGTGAAACGAGCCAAATTCGGGAAATATAAAAATTACATCGACTTGAAAAACCATGAAACTCAAAAGACTCGGTGATTGTAAAAATATCCCAGTTGATAAGAAATTCGGGAAATTTTTAGAAATTCAAATCACGCCGATTGTAAACAAGAACCCGGGGAAAAAAAGAAGGGAGAGGAAAGGAAATAAAGGAATCGTAAAATACGAAAGAAGAAAAATAAAATGAAAAATATTGATTTTGAATCGGTGAATAATATTTGCTACAACTATTCGTAAACTTATAACGTCACATTTCGCGCGTTACACAATCTTTTCATCGCGCATTCTTGACGACGCTCCAAGAATGCAACTTAACAAATCGTAAAATCCGTCGATCGTTGTTCCGCTCTCGAAATCCCTCGAATATTTCGACAAACACATTCTTTATATATATATATACCTTTCATTCCCTTGAAAAAATATAAACATAAACACTTCTCGAAATATTTTTCGCGTGCAGAAAATCGAAAACGATCAGAAAATTCGAAAACAAGTTTTCTCAATATAACTGGCCTAAATTTATGAAGTTTAGATTAACGATACTATTCCACGTTGGCAGTTTGCCAAAATTTGTCAATCTGGATTTGTTCTCTCTAATTTGAGGGAAATTTAAGTGGCCTACACGTTCGTGGAACACGTGTAGAATTATGTAAATTCGCGCAAGTGTTAATCAACTCACGAGATAAACGAGACACGGGCACCAGAGAATTTTTCGTAAAAATTTATAACTCCATTCTGAAATTGAAGCTGTTCCACATGAAGGAAAGTTATTTAGATGTTTGAATATCTGGATCAAATTTTCGATTTATTACGAACGATTTTCTGGAAAATGTTTTTAGAGTTTTTTCAATTTACACAGTTGGTAACACCTCAAGATTAAAAATTTTCAATTTTTAGTTTATAAAAACTACTAAATTGTAGTTGGAGAAAATTTATGTATTTGTCACAGGATTCAAAATAATTAGTATTTTTTCAATTGAAAAGGATAGGTAAAATGTTAGAGAAAAGAAAGAGTACACGTTTAATATGGTGGAGATTAAACAGGTGTTCCTCTCTAATTGCTTTCTGCAGTAGACGAGTGTCAGTTGATTATAAGAACTGTTTTGAAATGGCACAACAAATTTTTAAGTTTATTGACAGGGACAAGAAATACAGTTTTAAATGCAAAAATAACGCAGAATGAAGGTTGCAGTAATAAAAGGATTATTAGAGTAGAAATGCTGTGAAGATGGAAAATTAGAATTCAAAAACGTGAGAAAAATTCATGTCGATGGAATATTTCAAGAAGACTCGGTAAAGTCGGTCGAATGAATGCAATGGTACGTCGTAAGAAATTTACATACTGTGACGCAAAGTACCATTTTCTTGATTTCTATGCATTTAGTCTGCAAATGTCAGAGCATTTTCAAAATATAACAAATTATATTACGAGTTATAAATAATACTTATTATATTTGTTTCTTGTAAAAATTTTAATTTACGAATATTTCCTGACATAGAATCGTTTTCTGTAATTTTTCAACTTTTCTAATATCTAATATT
>NW_017100168.1:646961-660382 GCF_001263275.1 Habropoda laboriosa
ATACAGATATTTTACAAAATATATAAAAATTATAAAAGATCAGAGCAGTAATTTATCTATCAGATACCATCATAGGAAAAAAGAAAATTCCTAATCCACCTTCGGTAGATTATAATGTCGGTAATATAGAAAAATTGTATTTGACTGACTGTTTTACCTACAAAGATATCTAGCCAAAATATCTGCGAAACCCATTTTTACCGACTGTCGCACACTATTTATCGACCTTCAAACCGACGGAGTTTCTCCACGTGCTTAATTAGCAGTAAAAGTAATTAAGCAGCACATTAACAACTTGGACCTTTCCACCTATGCGTTCCTCGTGGCGGTACACAACAAGATGCATAGAAAGAAGAAGAAATAACCTCGACCTACATTTCCAGCATGATAAAATAGCTACAGGAACGACGCTTTTTTCCTCATCATCGACTAAATTCCCTTCTACCTCTTATGTTTCGAGCTTTCATCGTGACCTAGATTGCTCTTCTCGCGTTTCGTCAGATCGATATTTACAAACGGGGTTCGCACAATAAATCGTTACGAGGGAAACATGAGAAAAAGTGAGGAAGTAACGCGCTTGGCAGGCGTGTTTTTGTTCCGTTCGTTGTTGATCAAGAAGCTCGTGCGAAAACCGTAGGGTAAGAGAGATATCAGAGACGTGCAACGTGATAGGGATACTATGTATCGCCGACTCTTGCAAACACGAAACCCATATCTAGCGTGGAATGTGAGATAATTAAAAAAATTTAACGCACGAAGAATCTTGCTAACGTCAATGTCGATAAAAAAAACATTAAAAGAGATATTCTTATACGTATACCATTCTGTTTATATTAATCGTTGTTTTAAGTTCGAGAAGACTGAAGAGTGTGTAAAAACATAAACACTGATTGTCGGTAGCTGAAGTCTACCAAGACGGAAAGAGGTCAACACACTTTGAAATCAGTGTCTGGATATACAGGGTGTTTCATTTAACTTGGACATTTGAAATATTACTTTTTATTGGCATTGCGGAAAATATCTTAATAATAAGTATCTTAGACCGATGTAAAAAATATTACGATTGTAAAAATTGACTCAAAAAATTTTTTTCTTTTTAAAATGTTTCGAAAACGTCAATATCTTTTCTAGCGAAGGTATATATATTTTTGATTAACGAAAAAGTACGTTTACTCGCACTGCATGCTTTGAAAAGAAAACATTTTTTATCAAAGTGTGAAAGCGTTATAAAATCGTGAGTTTTCGTACTTGAATCTTTATTCGCTTTCGGTTTACTGTAAAAGCTGCCACGGAACGGCAGCCATTCAATTTAATACATTTTCTAACGCGATTAACGTACGGTTCTTTTATACTTCCAAGCACTGCAACAAGAATGGCTCTATCAAGCATGTATAATTCACGCGGTAAGCCTCATAAGCTCATCCGCTTTCCCGTTCTAACAGAATACTGCACTTTCTTTTTCACGGTCGTTTCAACTACACCGTGTACAATAAACATATCTCAAATACACTGATAAATTTACCGTCTTTATATTTTATAAAAATACAACACGAAAAATATGCAATTCTGAAATACACACTACACTTAAAAATCTTAAAACGAGACTTTCGTAGCTGTAACATTTATTTCCTTACGTTTTTATTTTTGCTTTGATATTTAGATGCTGATTGCATAAATTTTCTACTCTCTAACCGAGGCGCAGAAATTCAAAAACGTAAGCGTCCATAAATAGACACTTTGTCAACCGATTATAATATATTGCTGAGTTGTTGTGAAACACTGCCAATAGAGCGACAAGAATATTCCAAATATCCGAAATATATGAAACACCTTGTGCATTACTTCTTTCACCGTTACCGTTGAAAATAACCATATCTTGCTGATACTTGTGATTATAAAAATCAATGTCAACACAACCATTAAGCAAATTAAAAATTTATTCGTACGTAATTGAAGATAGTAGTTAAAAACAACACTCACCCCCCTCGCGTCCCTGAAGAGAATCGCAGCGTGCGCAGGATCAAGGCATGCGTCTGATGCTCTATGGGGGATGGCGGGTGTGCCCAAGGAGAATCTCCTGGCACCAGGATCCAAGGAACTCCTCCTGAGAGCGCCTGTAATTTGCAATTTGCAATTATAGCAAAAATTAACCTTATTCTTATAATACACACTGGAAAGATAATGATTCGAGAATCGAGTGTCTGGTATAACAGTGCAATAAAAATATGGAAAATAATTCAATTAACACGTTCACTGCGGGGGCGAACACGTACTATTTCTTCCTCTGTTATATTTTTGTAGGTGCAGCAACTTACAAATTATTTACATACGTAGTTAGAAATCTAACCTTTACTGAATCGATTAAAAAATTGAACCTAAATTACATATCGTACTACAGCGAAAAAACTTTCGTAAGTTGAAAATGAAATTTTTGAAGTGAAAGAAAAAAGGAAATTTCTGTTTGGAAAATTACTTAATTACAGTATTATGAAACATCAGTCGGCCAAAATTTACTCGTTGGAAATATTATAATTCAACTTCTGACATTTTTTTCTTACGGTAAATTTATGTGTTAAAAGATATTTCACTAAAGCAATAAAATGAAAATTGAAAAGTTGTGGACTTATGATAAACTTCTTATATTCGGATACTTTCGCTCGAATAATCCCTACACCAAAAAAGACTCATCTGTCAGTGATTGTGAAAGTTCGAATTATCATGACCCATATTATAGTCCAATGGACACTGAACTTGTTAAAATTCTTATTTCTGGGAAACCTTACATTTACTAACTGATGGCCCGGGACTTAATCCGAACGTGAGTTACAACACTGACCTTAACTGGTTACAATTTAATACAATTTACGAGCCGACGTGCACAATCTTCCATGGGGTTACGTAAAACGTGACTGGTTATTTACATTTCAATTGCATGCACGTTCGAACTCGCGCGAGGAGTTCGCCTCTATGACTCAGCATCTGCTTTCCTTATTTCTTTTTTTTTTTTGTCGCTTCCAGAAAAAGGCGCAACATTAGCATAATAATTCAATATATTTTTAGAATGTTTCTCGAAAAATGGTACATTTGTGTTTAATGTGATTACGGATCAAAGAGACATAAAAGAAACGAGTTTTTACTCACGTATATATCGATGATTTCACTTAAATGAAATCTACTATCGCAGTATTATTAGAAGTACAAAATATTTTCGTCATTATTTATCATCATTGTCCGTTACAATAACATATCCGTTATTACTTATCGTTCATCATTGAATCAAAATATTATTTATTATTCATGGTTCATCACTGAATGAAAATAATACATCGCGAACTCGGTGTATATCAGACAAAAAAATTGATATAAGCTCGAATTTTGAAAATTAATTTGCAAAACAAGAAATTTCTATTTAAAAATAAATAATAATTTTGTCGTCTACATATCAGCAAACTTTTATAGAAAAAAAGAAAAAAAGAATGTATTTCACGTATAGATTCAGATCTAAATTGTTATCTGAAATATTAGTCAGCTTCACTGTTCAACGATAACGAAATACATCATGATCTAATTTTAAATATGTACTAACCTAATTAAATTCATCTTATCCGTGACACATTTTTTTTCAATATTATAATCGTTAAATCATGCAGAGCCTCGTATAGCTAAACGTGCTTCGAACTAAAGAAGTGAGGTTATGCGCTGACCACGTGACATAGAATATTCAATTTCCGTTCTGTGGTATTCACTTTACGCTGCTTTAAGAACGTCGAAAAAATCGAATTCTGCACGTATCGACGCTAACGTCGTAAAAAATATCGAGATTTCCAGCCACGCACTCGAATTCCGTTTAACACGATCCCCTCGGCCACGTGTACAGCAAAACAAACCTTTTTCTCCCTGAAAGTGTTCAGACGCGTACGATTGCGACGCCACACGAAACAGGAATCCGTCTTAAATAGCAAAACAAAACTGCCCTTCTCGGTTTTCGTAACGGTCGAACGTTATTTCATCGCGCATAAAAAACTTCAAGTTATGTATATAGTAAACACATTCCATGCTGAAATACGATACCAAAAACAGACGTGTTCGTAATATTATTTTCACGTTTTAACTAATATTCACAGTACGTCTTTCAAATTCATCGAGGCATGAAATTTCGAATTGCCGCGTGAAATAGCAATTTTTGGAATAAATAGCACGAGTGAAAATGAACGTTCAGGCTTCGACGTTTCCTCGTTACATTTCATATTCGTAACGCGTGGATGATATTTCATCTCACGGCCAGTTAATTGACATTCTCGATCAATTCTACCTTGAATAAATTTAGCGTTTTCTCCGCGTTGACTTTTTCAAGATTTTATCGGTAAATAGAAGTATCAATTAAGAGAGCAAAGAGGTAAAAGGAACAATTGCCGATCGTGTAATGGTTCGTACAAGAAATTAAATAGGAGATTAAAAGGGAAATTAATGAAAATTAGAAAATCGAAAATTATGGAAAAAACAAATATTACCGATGTATTAAAGATACTACTACTGTTGTTTGCGTGGTCTTAAAAAATGAACGAAGAATGCAAAAAACAAAATGTAAATTACGAAATAAGTATTCTTGCTTTGGGTGTTTAAGATTTGTTTTGCTCGTGGCGAAGGTCACTGGTGCACGTTTCCATGATTAAATCCGCTTCCTCAGCTCGAAAACGTTAGCCTGATGCTCCCCTCGTCTTATCAAGGCTGTTTATTTCTTTCGTGTATTCCCGTCTACGTTATCCTCAGCGTAGACTGACGCTCTCGTCAATGATCGACGAGTCACAGAAATACTGATAGAGGACTACTGTACGATTTATAATACGTTGCAAGATTACAATGCAAATCTGCCTTGTCACCGCATGTAACTCTTACGATTATAAATATTCTGACTGTATCCTTGTATTCTAATGCATCTATAGATTTACGATAAGATAGGGTATATTTTATATAAATCTTGGAGCAATTCAATGTAAACTGAGCTAAACTTAAATCTAATTTACATGAAAACATCTCGAAGTGATAATCACCGATACTGATGAAACTTCGGTATGTTGTAGTACTCGAAAAAATATTGGACACGTATTTTTTTATATCGTCAATCGTCCACAATGGAGGCGTGAAAATCGCCCTCAAAGATGGCGGTAATAAACGTATTCAGTCTAATATCTCGGAAACTATCACAGATAGGGGAACAGTGTAAATTGTCAAATCTCGTAATTTTCAACGAGAGAATTAAAAAAAAAATACAAAATTATTTATTATTCTTCAAATTTGTCGTTGAAGAATACAAACATCTTTAAACTTTAAGGGCGATTTTCAACCCATTACTCTTGACAATTGCCGATATAAAAAAATACGTGTCGAATATTTTTTTGAGAACTACTATATACCGAAGTTTTATCACTTCGTGATGTTCCCTTGTTAGAATATATTTAAGATACTTCAGAGCACAGTTAAGGTAAGTTATAAAGCTTAAATTGAACTGTTTTGTCGGTCTGGACGAGAAGGTATCGTTTAAATGTCACAATCAAGAAGAAAGAACTCTGTTCGCGGTCAGGGAAGCTCAATTGATTAGAGCAGCGGTCTAGAAACTGGAAGAACCAGAACTGTATCCCGGAATAAACAGATCAATAGGTCGGTTCTTTCTCCTTTTGCGGAGAGTTTGCAAAAATGCGAGATACTTTGTACGATTGGTCCTTGTGAATTTTATACTCGACTTAAGGATCACCCCACTTTTGAAAGTGAATCGAATTAGAAGTGACAGCCATTTTTCTACGTTAGACTAGAGTAGGATCAATTGATTGGACTAATCATACGGAAAATGGAAGATGTGGGTACGAGACAAGCCTCGATTATGTTTCTTTTCCTATGTCACTTCAATTGTTAAGCTCTTTGTGGGCTAAAAAGTGATCGTCAATTTCTATAAAAAAAAAAAAAAATGAGTGGCGTCGACACTGATAGTGACCAATTTAGATATAAATTATTTTTCACATTGAAAAAAACATTATACAAAGTGTCGGACAATTTAAGTATGCACACGTCATAATCAGAACTACCGTTACTTTGTTTGCAAAATAACATAACTTCAATTAGATACACTTTGCTCCACGATATCCTGTTTCCAATGATCCGAATACCAAACAAGACAAGTAATCATTCCCAGATAAACGATATATTTTTTTATATACTTTATGTTTTCGTTCTACTTTCTATCGCAGACATCCCCGATAATAATCGACGAACGTCTGACAACCTTACCTAAACGATCAGAAAGGAATTCCAAGACAGATTTAGAATCCTTCAATTAGACTGGTTCACATCACGTGACTTGCATCGATCATACACACAATATAAATACTTGCAGCGTTAAACGTTATCTATCAATTACCAGTACTTCGATACTTCACGTCTCCGAGAAAATAACAAGAGTAACAGCTTGTACCAGACGAAGTATCGTTACAAAACGTAGCAATTATCCTTATCGATACAACAAGTAGCAAAATAAGAAAGCTGCTATCTGAAGCCATTTGAAACAACTTTTAAAAGCTGACTGAAATAGGAGAAATAATAAAAAAATTAAAAAAAAAAAAATATTTTTTACAATTTTTTTTTGGGACTTGTTAAAATAATCGTGTTTGGTTTAAAAATATTTGCCAGCGTATGAATAAAGTTTACACACCTTCTTCCTACACTACGATCGCATGAGTAATTCATGAAAAAACATGATCTGCGACACGTGCAAAACAGATAAAAAAGTACAGACTGAACGAAATGCACGGCTAGCCGCATATAAGGCTGGACGAAATATAATAGTACAGTCTTTGACGCTATGCTAAATGATGACTAATGGTTTCGCGTATACGTAACAGATCTTTCTTCCTGTTCACGACGTACACGCTGAACGTCGATACTTCCGAAATGGTTAAAAACAGAATTCACTCGCCCCACGCTGCCATATGCACATTTAGACTACGTACAAAACATTGACTTCAGGGTAAAATTATCCCAGATCTATGTCTTTGTGGTCTACAATTATAATTAGATAAATAAGATTTTCAAATATCTATAGGAAGAGTCCATGGGGGGAAACAATCATAGTCGCAAAAAGTAAAATTTGCAATATTTGAAAAACGAACTTTGAGAACTTCCTCTACTATACACGGTCAACAATTTGATATTCTTCTTTTCAAATTCTTCTGTTTAAATTTTGAAATTCGCCTCTTGAAATTTTCAAATTCTGAAATTCGTCTCTTGAAATTTTCAAATTTACAAATTCGTCTCTTGAAATTTTCAAATTTACAAATTCGCCCTTTGAAATTTTCCAGTTTTAAAATTCGTCCCCCTAAATTCTCAAATATTGAAATTCGTCTTCTTAAATCGTTCAAATTTCCAAACGTGACTGTTTCACTTTCTCAAATTTCAAACATTCTTCAAAAACAAATCGACATAATAGCATTTCTAACGCTCCACACAAAGTCCGCCCGTGCTCGTTCCCCAGTTCCGTTTCAAAGGACCATCCAGCCCCGATCACGGCCTCTCCCCCTCTTATCAGAGACCTCTAACGACCGACCATAATGCAAAGAATAAGAATGGCGGGTCCATTGACGCATCGATAGAATACATTAATTACCATCATTTAAAGAAGCCACTTAGTTTATTTTAGACGAGCTGCGTTGAACGTCGACCTTGGTTCGAAGAGAACTGCGTCAATGGACTCGGCTCGTTGCAGCTGCACGTACTATTGCAACGCTAATATAAGAACACTGCCCACCGAACAAACGTTTATTAATTTTATGATGCGCCTCGCAATCACTTCAGAACTTTGTTCTGTGAGCCTAGAAATTGACGGACATCGCCAACCAGCAGTCAACTCTTTCTATGCAAACGAAGAGACAAGTACAAAATGAAAAATGAACGACGAAAGATCCTTGATATTTAAAGGAATGGTAAACAATCTATCTGCAATACCAGGCAATTGTCGACGGATATATCACAAAATTGTTTGCTTGGAAATGAAATCAAGACTCGATCACCCTAGGGAAATTCAGAGATTACTTGATTATTCTGTTTGTCTGTTTGTGACATTGAGACATGTGGATAAAATGAATAATATATGAGGGTATAATAAAAGAGATTGTTAAATTCCAAGATTGATAGGGGAACAAGTGGAACGAAATGTGAAGGATATGATTCTAGTGAATAAGGTAATTTATAAAGGGAACTTATATGTACTTATGATTCTCTAGTTGTATTAATTTCTTTTTTTTTTTTTTTTTTTATTTGACATATTTTAAGTAGCGGAATCGACACATTTCCGGTTGTGCGACGTATTTCAATACACTGCCAACTGTTTGAACAGATCCTCCATTGTCACCGCCACGTCGTTCGCAATATTTCATGTTCATTCATCACTGTTAAGAATTCTGCGTCTCGCAATATCTACTTATTGCACAAATATGTTTTCACCTTTATTTGAAAATTCCACACTATTGCGTCACAAAAGCAGAATTCTCCGCGAGTTTGTATTTTTCTAACCTTACAAAGCCAGCTTAACCTCACTTAACCTCACTTTTCGCAGTTAATTATTATCAGCTTAATACTCGCCGATATTTTACGATATTTTGATCATTGTAATGCAGCCCTCAAAGGATGAAGTGGCCATTAAATTCAACAGAAAGTGGCAAAACAGATTTCCACCGAGCTACAATTTTCCCCGTAAAAAAAAAAAAGGAAAAGTATCATACGTATCGTAGTATCATAAAGTCGAGCTGTGCTCATAAAAAGCGTTCAAATGCTCAACCATCCGTTTCGGTATAAACTTCAAGCATATTTTCTCATTATTTCTTCTTTACTGCGTCTTTTTCACATATATGTACCTTCTGCTTCCAAAAAGGAAAGGAGAAGAATTTTTTACCACCGGCAAAGAATGTTGTATTTTGGAAACGAACAGCTTCCACTTGTTTATTCCCTTTGAGAAGCTAGGCTTACTGTGCTTGTGATTACCTAGAAGCTGAGAACATGCGTTGTCCAGCTTTTCGGGGCTTAATGAAGTGTTAACTATCTTAATGAAGCATAAACATACGCGATTAGGTGGTACTTAAACTACAGCGTCTAACATACTGAAGACTCGCCTCGTAGATATTACATATAATAATAGAAAAAGACAGTAAATACTATAAAAATCGATAAAATTGTTAATTCAAAAACCAGCATAAAATTGGTAATTATTTTATGGCAATTCTACGTGACAATTATTTGAGAATACCGTAAGATTGTTTAAAAAAAAAAAAACGTGTAGGTTTCTCAATATTTCGTGGAAATTGTATGTGAAGGTACCTCAAGGTACTTTGTTTTCAACAAAACCGTGCAAGTTTCGATATAAATTTCTCTGTAATAACTTAATTACTAACTACCCGAATTCACAATTTGCTAAAATTCATTGCATACACTCTGCGTATCTCCGAATTTTCTATGAAAAGCTGAAAACAGCTAATCTAGCGAACGAGATAAAACTAACCCTGCTTGGTCAGTGTGTGTATGAGAAATTTAACACGTTGAGCGCGGAGCCGATTTCACTCTGCTTCCCGTTCAGGCGACACACAACGGCGATCACTTAGCGAGCTGTCCGGTTATAGAGTATAAACAGAAGATAACAAATGCGCTCACACGGCATTCAGACGAAGAAATACCAATCCGGGTTGACAGAAGAAGTGTTCATAAATTGCAAAAAAAAAAGAAGGAGACGTGCATAACATTTATTTTTTAAACATGATACTGCACGGACCGACGCCACCCAAACGAAAAGTTCACTGTCAGTCCCCACGGACTGACGCCGCGCTTAACGTGTTAAAGGGCGAAGGAGGGGCGTATAGGATGTACGTTAATAGCTGGCAAAACTCACGGAATCTATAACGAGGTCTAGAACTTCAAAGAGCACTTATAAAGAGGAATGCTAATGCGATCAGGTCAAGGTGATCCTCAATCTTGTCAATGGTAACTGAACTTTACGGAAGCTGAGCTTGTGGAATAAAATGTTACATAAAGTCAGTCATTCATTAGGGCAGAAATAAAAACACGCTGCTAAGTTAAATTTGGCATTGTTTGGTTGCAGATATGATCGTGAAAATGAGGGAGAAATCCCGAAATAAAATAAAATTAAACATTTCCGAATTATACGATAAATTATTACAATTTATTTTCATTTTTCTACTCTGAAAACTTTGAAAATATACGATAATTTAAATGATAATTGTTATTATACATATATAGGCAGTATTAGACAGAAAGATATACGATATGAATTTGTATCGTGGATTTTCGAATTTAACGAATAAATTGTTTCGATAACTTGATTACTATTATTGACGTTTACGTACTCAACTATGTATTGGGCTTGTGTATACACATCTTGAAATACCTGAGGAGGGATTCCAAGCGCGCCCACCGTGAATGACATTTTAATTCGATTTGGCACATCGAAACCGGGAGAATGGACGCTTTCGATCGTCGGGACAACAAATTGCGTAACCGGAAAATTAACGTAAGAAATTTGCCAACAGATATCACACGTATCGTGTAGTAGAGATTGATATTGTACTGTTCCAAACGACATTATCAGCAAGCAAGTCTTGTATTGTAAACAAATAAATAACCCTGACAAATAAGAAAATGTTCTTCTCTTTTCAATTTCAACTGTGACAATTAGTAGGTGGAAAAATGTAACCGATGGATAAATATGAAAATTCAATAATACTGAAGTCGTTAAACTGAAAAAATAGTGAAACCTTTAAATTATACCGATCGAAGTATGTATACACGATAGATATAAAAATTAAAAAATCATTCAGTCGTGGAATTAAGAAAACAAATAATAAAATCTTCTAACACTGTCTGTTAAAGCATCTATATCACCTTAAGTCTCCAATAAAAATTATTAAATTGATCAACTTCGTCCCTCGAGTAATTAAAAATACCAAAAAATCTTGCATTCATGAAACTAAAGAAAAAGAGAGAGAGAAAACAAATAAAATTTTGGAATAGTGTCGATTCAAGCATCCATATCCCCTAAAGTTTCAAATAAAAACAACAAATTTCTAAAATCATTAAACTGTTCAACTTCGTCCCTCGAATAATGAAAAATACCAAAAAATCGTTCATTCGTGGGGAAAAAAAAAATCCTGGAACAGTATCGATTAAAGCACCCTCTCCGCAGATCCATTCAATCCCGAAAGCATTTTAACGCCTCGGACATCTCGAAGCAACGTTTCGGTTACCTTGCCTGAGTATGCTTTCGTATATCTTATAAGTGGTCTCGCAATCAGCGTCCCTCAGACTTAGATGTCTCGCGCCACCGTCCAGACTCTGGCTTCTATTCCGAAAATCCTCCTCCTTCTTCCTAGGCGGGTCCTGGCACTCGCTCTGTCGCCGGATGTGTCCCAATCTCCTACCAAAGTGCCGTATCATCTCCTGAATGCTGTAGTGATTATGGTGATGATGCTTCTCGTGATCGCCTGTTGGACTCGGCGACGTAGGCGATGCCCTGTCGCTGTTCACCTGATGATGATGCTGCTGCTGCTGCTGCTGCTGATTCACGTGATGCATATGATGAAGGGGATGGTGATGATGGACAGACTGATGATGGTGGCTGCTCCCGTGTATCGTGTGGTACACAGAATGATTGTGCACACTGTGATGCAACGACGAGCTGTGATTCGAGGAATTCGAGCCATGGGAAGAACCGTAAGACGTCGAGGAACCGTAAGAATAGGTCGAACTCACTGAACCTCTGGATATTCGTCTCTGAATGTGCTTATGATTTAGTAACTCTTGCAATATTTTCGTGTCGTGTTGCCGGGAGTCCGATATCGCGGAACCCTTCGAATCGTCATGATGAACAACGGTCCTCGCGTCGCCGTTATGGGAGCCATGGTGGGACAACAGATGACTTATTCCGTGCATCTCGACGAATGAAAATAACAATTCCTTTCTTCCGTATAATTTACAACGTTCGAGTATCAAGTTGTAACCGAGGATACACTTCTGTATTTATTTAGTAGCGATTCCAAATTGGGCAAGATGTGATTTCATTCGTGCACTCTTCTGTTGGCAAGTTTCGACGTTACTTTGGTGTAGTTTTCCCTGTAGACCGGTATCGTTGTACGTCGAACAGTGTGACAGGATAGAGGCTGTTGAAACTGTCAAAAACAATCGAGTACTATTTGAAATGGCCACAAAGATAGAGAATAATAGATGTTTTCGAGATTCGTGGACGTATTGATTGTATAATATCCAGTTATACCACTGGGAGATATTACGTAAAAATCGTGGTACTGCATCCACAGTATTAGCGATAGAGAGGGGAAACGAAACACAGGGATTTTCATCGGTTTCCGCAAAAATTCTGCTCGATTCACGGATACAAACGCATCGACGTTGTTCAACGTGAATCTTTTAGCTGTTTGAAAATTGAATTCGTCGCGAAACTCCTAAATTTAGACGAGGTTCAAACTCTTACTGCTGCCTATTGGCGGTCTCTTCTCTTCTTTCGGTG
This sequence comes from Habropoda laboriosa, assembly GCF_001263275.1. NCBI lineage: Eukaryota > Metazoa > Arthropoda > Insecta > Hymenoptera > Apidae > Habropoda > Habropoda laboriosa. The sequence goes on from NW_017100168.1 coordinate 659,536, forward strand.
GAGCGAACACAAATCGGCTGAAATTCTATGCAAAACGAATGCAAAATACCTGCCATTTCTACCAGATAAAGATCTCTCTCCTCTCACTTGTGTTTACACGATTGCTCGCGGGAAATAAATAATCCATCGCAGGTATTTACGAATTTACACATTTTTCTCAACCGTGTTTAAATTGTAAATTTCCTACTTGTACGACGAGTCAATTTCTGGCAACGTGAACGACCACAAGTTCTACATATAAACAACCACTTGGCGAAATAGCCGCGGCTTTACGCGTGATATATGCTATTTTACATGCGCATCTGGCATGATCGCACGATTACGAGCATTTTCGAGTGATATTTCAAATTTAAATGTCACATGGTAATTACGTACCGGTGATTTTTTAAATGGAAAATGGGAGAGACAGAGAGGAGTGAATACGGTTGGAAAAGGAGTTGAAATTTGATATATCTTGCTCCGATATTTTTACTCGAACTGGTGTACTTATAGTATACGCTACATGTTATCAAAGTTTGGAATTACTTGGCTAGTTGCAGGAGTATCGGGACTCTGTCTAATTTCCTGTCCATTCGATGCTCATGTTGCAGGTAGTAATAGCAGTTTACTTCGTTCCGATGGATTTTAGTGATAGAAAATCTTTTGAAATAAATTAGAATTCGTCAATTTTCTATCAAAATTTCAACTTCCTCGAAATGTGTAGATCTTTAAAAATTTTTAATATTTACATAAAAAAGATCAGAATTTATTTAATTTTATTATAAGATTAAATCTTATCCACACATCGTTTGAAATACAAAATTGATTTAAACTCACTTTTTTTTTTTTTTTTTTTTTTTTTTTAATT
>NW_017100168.1:660793-720864 GCF_001263275.1 Habropoda laboriosa
ATGTACAATTTTCCAATTATACGATCAGTGTAAATAAAAAGAATATCCTGTTAATTTCGCGAAATTGCGATTGGAAAATGCGTTATGCAACAGGGAGAGACCATTCGAATCTCTTAATCTAACCTAATCTCTTCGTTGCAGAGGCAGGACTATTTAGTTCAATTAAAATCGATTGTTAAGTATCTAACGACAGGCTCGTTGAGCCTCGTTAGCAAGTAAACTTTACAGACGATTGTTCGAGATTTAAACTGACGACAGAGGAGAAGAACCAGTCCGATCGAGAAAACGCTGGAAGGAATATAAGCAACGAATTCTGCATTTTACACGTCGTGCAATATTATTTAATAATGAATTATGGTGTTGGAAATTGAAGCGGCGCGGTACATCCTCGAGTGCCGAGGGTTAAATTAGAATTCAGGAGGAAGCGTTTAGCACACGCGACTGATTGTGAGATTAGAGGAAGTAGTCAAAGCCACCGATTATTAAGTTGTTTCTACGAGAACGATCCCATCCTCCTATTATTCAAAACAAAAGAGGCAGAGTTTCATCTTGAGCAATTGCACGAACCACGTTCAAACTCATTTCCAGACAAGTGACCGGGTAATAATTTCCATTCGTCCGACGTGAACCGTAAATTGAAACAAATGTTAATCTCCGCAAATGGAAATATCGAAAATCCGGGAAAATAAAAATATGAAAAATTTTGTCTCAATTTGTAGGTACTAAAACCTCTCTGTGTAGAAATACACTCTGAGTTGCAGAAAATATGGTTTTCCATTTGTTCGGGTCGCGTAACGTTCGATGCTGAAGTGCCGAACCGGTACGCGAGTTTAATCACACCTTGATTTATACAGTGTGAAATGCTAAGAACTATTTTAATTTGCAACAGAGTGATACTTGATGTGATATCGCGACGAGACTAACAAAATACTAATTTGTGTAAGATCAACTGCTAAGACTCCCAAAAAAGACGCGCTTCTGCTTCGTTTCCTTGGTTTTATCAGCTCGGCCAGTTGCTGATTGGTGGCCGATTTATTCTGGGGGGTGTAGGTGCTGACTCTTCATTGGTGGAGACTGTTTAGGTGGGACGCAGCTCCTTCCAATGGAAAGGGATTGTTGCTTAACATTAGAAAACCCCCTTTTTTGGGTTTTTCCCACGGGGTTGCCGCGACAATTTCCACCGCGCACGTGACCTCTTCACGGGGGGTACGGTACGCGCGAGAGGACCGGTATACCTCGGTCTGGCGGCCAGGTGCAATTGAACAAGTTCATGACGATAATCCGCCAGACCGAGGTTTCGTCGCGATTTCTTGCGAGGCAACACCATTTCAACAGAAAAATATAAAACCGCTATTCTAAATTTTCCAGTGTTTATACGATGATTTCAGGATGTAAAGAAATGGCGAAACGATTCGAAGATCGAAAATTTATGAAAATAAGCCGGTTAGGATGGTTCGTTAGGGTTTCGCGTAAAATCTGTAGAATGTGTTACTAAATTTCACAAAATTTTCCTTCTCGAGGAACGTTTAATACCGCAAAATCGATTTATCCCCCCGCCGTTCGATCGTGTTCGGTTTTTTAGCCTTGGCGTTATCGGGAAGTCGAAATCATAGCACCAGCATTCCGACGATACTGGAAATTGTCCCGATTTTGACAACGGGGTCGTCGATGTGGCAAATTTCGAGGTCGCGGCAGAGAAACTGGGTCATATCGATTGACTGTCTCCCCATTCTGGAGGAGTGCACGTTCAAAGGAATTATTATAGCCCTCGTTCTTTCCCTCTTTTGTTCAACGAGATGAGGAGAAAAATTGGTGGCAGAGGAAGGAAGAGGAAGACCCAAGACAAGAAACTCGGGCAACAATACCGCGAAAGCCACGTTAAACCCCCCCACGATCTCTCTCTTCGTCCTCGTGATACTCTTTTCATCTTATTATAGTTCGATACAGTCTCCGAAAGTACACGCGAATGTAAACACTACGTGCTTGGAATTTTTTATACAGAATTTATTTCCAGTCGAAAAATATTTCATTCTGAAAATGATTTTTCGGCGAGAATATTTTGAAACATTTCATTAGAACGAAAAATGACATAATTTTAATATTGCTGTATTATTATTATTTAACACTAGGTTTACGGACATTTCTCATATACCTATTTCTACGGACACGCGTGAAATTGACGCGCGAATAATACCGCATATTTTCTTTAAAAAGCAACTTATTTTCTTTAAAAACAACATATGCACTATTAACTTATAAATGAACGATAATACGAACAATATGTTTATACAAAATTTATAATGATCTTCTGTAATTTTCCTAGTGAAATTGAAAATGCGCCAAAATGACGCGTCCCGTAAACCTAGTGTTAAATAAATCACCAAAAATGAAAAAGAATGTATATATATGAATTTATTAAAGTGTAAATTTTGTTTAATTTTAAGAGGCGCAAGAGCAAAGTATAATAAGTCATGACGTTCGTCGAATCATTATTTCTCCAATCACGTATACCTCTTATAACGGAAATCATTTTCAGCGCAGCAAACTCATTGAAAAAATAATACATGGTTCGAGCGACGCGATAATGAGGAACCGTACGAAACCTATCAATTTCCAGATATTAATACCTCGTCTCGAATACACCAAGCCAAGGGCAATTTTACGTTTAATTTATGATCGGCGAAAAATATCCTCCGCGTGTTTTGTATTTGCGATATTTCAAATAATCCTATTAATAACATCAAACATTGCAGTTTTGTAAAATTATCAAATTTTACACGGACAATTAAATTTACATTAATTTCACGTTAAATCTAATATTGTAAATTACTTCGAAGAATTTATTTCCACGAATTTTCCATTGATTTTACAATCACAATAGGAATTTTTCAAATGTCAATAATCCGTGTGTCGTCTGATTTAAAAGTGGAATTATCTGCTCGTATATACTGAGATAGTGTCCGTTTAGTATGCACAACCACACCTACTTTTCCTGCTGGAGAATCTACTGCGTTCTCCCTAACTGCTGCCCCACGATCGATGGAAACTCTCCAGTTTCGGCGCAATTTCGATGGGGTTCCAGTGTCAAAGACGATAGAACCCCTTCCCGCAAGTTATTGCCCCACGAAACTCAAGTCACCCTAGGGGAAATCAACATTCACTATCCAGGAAAGGTAGGAGGAGACGACACCAAATCTTACGTTACACTAGGAACGTAATCTACGAAGGAGTTGGAAAATCGTATTATTAAAAAAATACATCCTGTAAGAAAAGTGAAAAATAATGTCGTACATTGAGTGTATATAGATATTTTCAATGAAAATTTATGGCATGCAGAGGATTAGCAAATGCATGTCATCGTAGAAAAGAATAATATTGTCTGGTGAAAATGGAATAAAATTCTGTTTTATAGAATTTTATGAATGTTTCTCAGAGAGCCGTAGAGAAAATTAAGTAAATCTTAAAGAAAAAAGCAACCTAACCTATTTTAATTATAATTACAATGGAGAAAATAAAGATATAAAAATATAATATTTTTCTTTTTTATATTGCATTTTTAAATATTTTTAACATTTAATATTCATTCGAAAGCGGTGATTATCACTAGGGAATATTCCCTAGCAAGTAATAAATCTATCGATACTATCATTCGTAAAGAACGATTCCTAATATCTTAGACCGAAGAGCCTCGTTGAAGGTCAGGCTGATAGGAAGAGAAAAATGAAAAATGATATCAGAGAGTCTATAAATACGTTGTCAGGTTTTCAACTTACATACCGTCGGAGTAGCACTGAACACATTCTCTCGATTTGCCGCGGAGGTTCACCGAATCGACCTTTAAAATGTCCAACACAGTGTGGTTATGACTGTGAAACATTACCGACGCAGAGGCAAATATACCTTCCTCGTAACACGTATACAGAAATTACGTGATGGTCCGATTCGACCAGTTAGTTGAACGTTACATCTAAACCGTCCACGTTCTTATCCGCGTTACGGAAACATCTATATTCCGCTGCGAACCGATCGAATTGAAATTACCACTTTCAATACCACAGCGACCGTTTCTTGGTAAGAACGATCACATGCATCGCATACAAATACAACAAAAAATTCTGTGCAATTGTATTCTCGCTGATACCTTCGAAATTAGAGTAAACAGTGGAAATGTGATAGAATTGATTTCTACATAGCATTATATTAACTTTTATTTTTACTATTTATCTTATGCTTTATAACGCGGAAATGAACGAGTGGTTGATTTGGACGAATATGAAAATAAAATAAAACAATTGAGAAATATTAGATCCTGATTAAATTGTGTGAAATTTAACGTAAATACTTTAGTATTGGATTTCTCGAGAGTGAAAGGTTAGGTAAGAAGCGAAAGGGAAAAGTTAACCAGATCTGAGGTGCAAAGTGGAAACGTAAATGGGCAAAGAGGTTAGTTCTTGGAAATGCGTGTCCAAGAACCTGAACAAACACAAGAATACCGATTACATAAACCTGTATCGTTGAACGAATAAACAAAAAAGCGATACCGTGGCTCGTGCGTGTTAATAACGAGTTTGTATTAGTATATACCTGATTCTCTGTCGATATCGAACTATCGGTTATGTTTGGACGCTATTATTTGTGATGTTTGTATTATTACTGCCATATTGAAATTGTACGATATTCGAATTTACCACTGTACCATAAATTAAATGTACGTTCGTTCGATACATAACAATTAATTTGCTGTAAATTAATATTCAGAGAGAATAATAATAATAGATTTTTTATTTTCATTTAAAAAAGAAAATAATCGAATGTGTGTTTTCTTTTCCAATTTTATGCAAGGTGATCTGCTTTAACAGAGAGATATATTTCGGGGTAAAACTGGAAAAAACTGAACATGACAGAATTAAAGGAGAGCGGAATGCATGTTTGAACCTTGAAGCAAAAGATCGTTGTATGTAGGCGTCAAGGACACTGCAAGGTCAATTAAATTTTTTTTTTTATTTTAAGAAATTTCAACCACATTTGTTGCCATAACCTCAAGAAATACGACGAGACGAGGTGCATAATTTTATTGCTCAATTTTCACGTGTAATAACGAAGGTTAATCGAGTGTTCGATAAAAATTTCAATTTAACAAGCTATTACAAGGATGTTATTACTTATAAATTATTTCTGCTTAATTTTTGGCATACTGTAAAATCGTATTGTACAAAGTTTCTCAGTTATGTAAAATTTGTCAAATGTTAAAAGATTGTAGAAAATTTTCTTTCATTCGAACTAATACATTTGACAATTTGCAATAATACATAGGTGTTTTGATCTACCCTGTGTCTACAAACCAATGATATTCTCAACGTGCAATATGTTAATGGCTGAACGCTCGTGAGCAAAACATGTTTATCATCGGTAGCGCGATATTTTTATGTCTAAACTGTAGAATTAATTAGTGTTGTAACGAGAAACACCTGAGTCATCATTAAATAAATTATATTTTTCTAACATTCGAGCAGTTCTCATCTTCTTGAACTATCGTACGCAGAATAAATAGAGTAGGATTTCCTGTAACGAGGGAAATATAATACAAATTCAGTTCCACCGACATCGCTTTTTGGGTCAAATTTAATTAACCCAAAATTCCAAAATTTGTGTCCCTGCAATCCCTTAACACGAAATTTTGCGCTCCGAATTCCACTTTTTGCAAATTAAATTCACCCTTTTGTTCATATTCTAAGAATTCCATGCAAGTTAAATGTCGATACAACTGAAGCCTGTCTAAAGGCTATCCATTCGGTAAAAAATAGAGTTGCTCCGATTTTACCAATGACCAAAAAGATTGAGCAAATTGGGCCAAATGTGATAATTTCGATCAAGTAAAAACACATGCATGCCCTGATTAACCTGCAAATTTCTTCTTCCTAATCCACTAATGTGTCAATTTTCCCATCTTCTCAAGGCTAACGAAACAATCGTCAGTTAACAACAATACACCAATTGTACTCGTGAAAACCGACCCTTTCTAAATGTACATATCGCTAGACACGGCACCTCGAAAAAGCGAATGCACGAATGCGTCTCACTGCTCCGCAAGGAATGGACAAGGGCTGTCTACGCGCACGGCGCGTCTCTCTTATTCTCATTCAACCTTGAAGTACCGTGAAATGGATAGGCTCGAAACGAAGCCTGGTAACTGTGAACAATCTTTCTTTTCACGTGCTACTCAACTACAATGTTCGTGTACGTATTCACAGCTACCGACAACACCATTTTTACCCAATCTATACACATATTCTGCAGTGAATTTATCGACGTGTTCAAATGGAAACACAGAAATAAAACGTCGCAAACGATAAATCCCTAGAAAATCCTCGATACACGTGTGATAGGTAGTTGAGACGAAAAATCAGGAAAAGAATGAAATACAGGTTATATCGGCGAAACTAGGAAAGATTTTGTATTAGACAAAATCGAGTAAACGTTTCGAATAAGATGTTCAATTTTAGAAAGGTCAAGAAAACGGGGGAAAAAACTGGAGATGGCAAAGGGATACGAATAGCATTGTACGAAGAAGATTTACGGGTTGTTGATGCTGGAAATTCGTAACCGGGACTCCGGCACTATGTCACACAGCTGACATACACTTTAATATATAAGGCAGCACGAAACCACCGCCGAGAAAATCGATTAAAACGATAACTATATTCGCCCGGAACGTCTAAAATGCTGGATCTTTCATTGGAAGATGCACAAGAAGCCTTCACCGCTTGATATACCACGCCGGTGACCTAATCTTCCTATCTCCAGTTTTTATATTTAAATATTGACAAACTAGGCCATGCCATATGTTTCCATAACTCACAAAACTATCGCGATAACTCATAAAAATAAACGTTAATTTCTTGCAGGATTTTTCTTCGTCCTTTTTCCCTCCATATAGAAAGTATACTTAAATATACAAATATTAGCATTGACATTTGAGGCTAAAGTGGTTAACTCATTTTGAATTTTTTAAATTTTAGCGCCAAAACACTTGCAAAATGACAAAAATTAATATAGTATAATTAATATAATACTATTTTTCCAGCTATCGAACACCATATTTCCATTATTTTCCATGTTAATAATAATCATAACGTTAGTATGGGAAAAAAGTTAGCTACGTTTCTTTTTCTAATAAATTATTTCTCGAAACTGACCAAGCTAGATCTCTTCATTCGCTTTAATAACGATCTTTTAATGGAACTGAATTTTTTCTCGGTATTAAACGACGCCCTGGAGTCGTGAAGATATGCACGTTACGTGACGTACGCGCTTAACTATACCACGCCAACTGCAGTGGCGCGGTGCAGTATGTACACACAATGGCCAGTCGAAGGGTCGATTTTTTCGTTCACATTTGGAAACTCGATACCGTGGTGCCTCGACCGTAGGTATTATGTCGCGAAGACCTTGAGACGTGGATTAAAGTGCACAGGTGCGATTTGCTCTCAACAAATTGTAATTCGATTTAGGAAAATAGACCGTTGCCGGGGTGACAACGTATCTATGTAACACGTGTTTAGTCGAAAAATACGAGATGTTAGCTAATAGGATAGAACACGTTAATGGGATTTTAAGAGCTTCTAGTGACATTGACGCTGCAATGGGCGCCAATTTTAAAAAGCCGATTATTCTAATTTTCATTTTGTAATAAATCTACGGTTATTAACAATTCAACTTTCTAATAAATATTACAAAGAAATTGGCTGGTATTGGTGTAACAGTGCAAACATAGATAAATGAATAACTTCCAAGTCACGTGACGTTACAGAGGGTTAAAATTGCTTAGAATTATATTTAATTTGATAAATCGTTCGTGTTAAATAAATCATGCTGCCAAATAATTTTAATTTTTATACATCTAACGACCTACGACCACACACACATTTCTCCAGAATATTTCTAGAAAAACGGTCGTATTTATAAACGAGGCTTCGATATTTTTTACCTCAGCACCTTATTGATGGATCACGCTGCCATCTATTGTATTACGCGTTGCGTAACCGTATAACAAACGAATATCATGTAACACGGTACATAATGTATTTTCGCTGAGGTAAAAAAATTCACATCGTCTAAGATTAGATAAATAAAAAAAAAACGTTTTTTTTTTTTTTTTTTTTTTTTTTTTTTTACAAAAAAATGCTTTCGAATTATCTCGTGGTCGGGCGTCTTCGAATAGGATGTAACTTCTGCCAACACGTACATCCATCGCTGACGTGTTGAAATTTCAATTCACTGAAAAATCGCTTATTACGACATGACACATCTGAATAATGTTTTCGAAAGACCACGCCGACTCTCACCAACGTGTCACACGGCTCAACCGTGTAAAATCGCAAACACGATGACAGATAAACGTGGAAGCGGAAGTTCTATTTATGCATAAAGGTAAATCAAAGGTCAAAACTGAATTGCATAGACGAGCCTTATAATTTACAGACTGATCCCACGTTTTTTTCTTCTCTCTTTTTTTAAACAAACATTCATTTACACGTTTCACTTTCAATACCCTCGATAGGACGGAGAAAAAAAGAACAGAAACGCAAGAGTAAAAAAAAAAAAATAAAAGACAAGGAGAACCTGAAGGAACGAGGGAAGTAAACGTGCCACCATTTTATTAAACGTTTTAACGTTTCGCCTCTTCCTAAAACACGTTTCCGGTTTCAAACATCGATACGATCGACATGTGGATCTCGGAACCGGTTCCTCAAGGCCGATGAAGACCCGCCTTGTAACACGCTCTGCACTTCCAGAACCAGCTGTGCGCCGGTTCAGCGTTTACTATACTCGAAAGGAACAGCACATCGACGACCGACCTACATATCTAAATGCATGTAAATATCACACTTTACAAATAATCGAGAATACTGCTCTAAACAGGTTATTACACACCACCCTTTCTTTTCTCGCTGCAAATTGATATTGTAAGTGTTGAGTGACACTTTCGACAATTTTTTCCAAATTTTTTGAACACGTCATCTATTATACTAATCCTTCTAACTTCTCAAAAAAATTCAAGTCGTTTGGTCCATTTTTAAAAAAGTTATAGTGTTCTAAATAGTGTCGGAATATTAGTGAGAGTCATTGTAGACAGAAATTGAACGATAAATTATTGGTAGATTAGTCAAGTGTTTTTTTAAATGTATTATAATTCAGGTTAATTTATTATTATTGCTTGATTGCGTGTAAGTTGTTTGACTCGAATTTTATAATGCACGCAGAGAGAAATAATTAATTGAAAATGTGGATATGTAAACAGGGACACGTGCTTGATACATTTTACGATAAATTATTGTTAAATAAATCTTACGAATACCGTTGGTAATAATTTTATTTGCGTAGGTTTATTTCATTGCCGGAGAATTCCTGAAATTTATTTTTCCTATTACAGAAAGTGTGCAATCAAAGCCCGTTTGTTTGCGACTGGTATACCATGTTATCGAATCAATACCAATACCTTAAGTATAACAGACAAGAAAAATAAACAAGCAACAGCCAATATTTACAAAGGAAACATCGAAACAAAAACAGCGTTTCAAAAATGTGTTGGTTTCTCTAGAACATAAAGCATCGCGTAAGAAATTCTTGCTTTAAATGTTCAATTTCTTTTTACTATCTCAATTATACACCAATCTCACTTTCGTACTTATACACTTAATTACGTCAGGCGTTCAAACTCATCATGATCACGCTGAAATAGGTTATTTATCGAAGTAAATGGTTACTCAGCATCTCTGTCGAGAGAAAGAAAGAAATGCAAAAAAAAAAAAAACACCACACTTGAATATTCTACCATGTATTCCTATCCAGCCATCACGTAACTCGATTACAGGCCGATCCCTTTATCGTGAACTACGTCACAGTGCCATAGGGGAATAAAAGCACGAGGAAAGGTAAGTCCGTGAGAAAAGGGTCCTGCTTAGAAGGGATTTTGTATATACCGTGTGACCTTGTCCTATCCTTGGGACACTACCGCCCGGATCTCAGGAGTTGGCACAATCGAGGAATGCGGTTTCTATTAGCTGACGCTCACGCACGCGCACACACTACATTCGCATACTACACGCTCTCAGCCGGCCAGCACAGCCACACACGCTCAACCGTCTACCGAGCAGGGTAGCGAAAGCGTGTTGTTCCTTTTGCCCTTCTTAGCGTTCTCTCGCATTTGCTTAAAAAAGTGCAAACTACTAAACTCTCACCGAGGATAGATCCACATCTCTAGTTCAAGGCGACTGTTCCTTGGTAAACATGTGCAAACTTCTTCGAACTCGTACGCCGAGCTTCTGGAAATCACTTCACAGCTGGATCACTATTTTTTTTTTCTTTTTTTGGGGAGTACCACTCTTTTTGACCCAGTAAAAAAAGCTCCCTTTGTGAAGGAAACAATTAAATTGGAAAAGTTTGTGAAGTAGTTTTTACACAAGGTAGAGAACATAATAATAGGGTTTTATTTTAAGGCGAATTGACTATTGTGACACCTAATGACTCTAAAGGATGCTTACACAAGAGTTCCTTATTTTTCGCTCACTAAGAACTATAAGTTGAAGGAAACAAAGTCTCTGACGACGTTTTTCTATGCTTCATTGTTCACTTTTATGCAATTTTTCAAATTTCTTTGTTCAATCTTTTATACTTTCTATTCAATTTTTTGACATTTTTCAAATTTAAATTTTTGACTTTGAGAATATTAAAATTCAGGTTTTTGAATTTTCCTCTGTTTTCATGTCGATTTTTTGTCAACTCCCTTGAACAATTCATACAGATTAAAATGTCTCCTTCTTTCATAGAAAGTGTTTGCAAGTTGTTCTTTATTTAAAAACTGGAAACATTTGGACCGCTATAAATATACTGGAGAATTTCTCCTCGTTAGTGTTACTATTCGAATAAATAATTTTCTCCATCGACTAAAATACCGTGATTCCTGTAAACAGAACTAAAATTGAAAATTCGCTGAATCTATTCTGATAAACGTTCACGCGAGCGAGCAGGGCAAACAGAGGAATTTCTCCCCGTTAGAAGATGCGATTTTGCACATATCAACATTACTGTGATTAGTATTTTTTTCATTACAATAGAGATGTCTTCTTCGGATTGTCAATGCTAATGAATCGTTCGTGTTCCGCTTTTTCCATGGCTCTGACAATTTTTTTAAAGTTATTAAATTCTTGGATGTTCACCAAAATCCGAGAACTTTATTAATAACGTTACATTAGCATCGCGCACAACGCAATGAATGACGCCCACGTTTCTCATAAAATTTCCACCGTTTATTCAATGAATTATAAGATATTTCTAATTCTCCAGTTCATACAACATTTGTAAATTGCATTAACGTATCAACGTCGAGTACACGTACGCCGGAAGCGATTATAGAGAGCAATATACATTTATAAATAGTTTCGTGCAATCACTCGTGTATCCACGAGTCTGAAACTCGATTTCGACTGATTCCCTTAACTGACCTACATCCTAAACAGGAACGTAGAAATTCCACCGTGCACGAAGGAATATACATATAAATAAATACAAAAATAGAAGAAAAAAGGAAAAAAAGAAGCAAGATGAATCGTAATGAGCGCAAATTACCGCTTCTAATTTCGTAACACCGAGTTCAGTTTGCTGAAACTATTACAGAAGAGGTCCGTCATAAAACTAATATCAACTAGGTCAGTAATCTAGCTCTATAAAAACCTGCCGCACTGAAAGAAATATTTTGATAGGTAAAGTAGAATTGTAGGGCTAATGTCAAATGCAGAGGTGTTATTAATATTAATTCACTCGTTAAAATTTCAAATTAGCGAAGAAGGGAGGTGGTAATTGGCTGCTTTAAATTCTTCCTTTTAAAAGAGTTTTTCCATCGTGCCAATTGACATTTTAAAAAAACTGCATGTAATTCAAATGTAATTTTCTTTTTCAATTTATGAAATGGTATATTTTTCCAAATTTTTCGAATAATTTTCCGTTCGATGTATTCAAACAATCGAGTACGCGTTCCGCTTAAATAGATAGTAATTGATACATATTTCAAGTATGTAGACAGCTCTGGCATTTGGCATTCTCAGAATTTCGATGTACCGAAATTTGCGTTAAATATGCATGTCCCTCTCCTTCGATATTCAGCTCATGCTGTACGTTGGAGAAATCTAATTCTTTCATTATGTTAAACAATCTATTTATATTAACAAGCTAGGTTAAACGGTTATTTAAAATGCACATCTCAATCATACATAATAACGCTGTACGATGTAAATTGCGAGAAGGAACGAAATAAAAAAAAATCTAAACATTCTTTGGGAATATTTGGACACAAAAAGATGTAGAAAGCAAAGTTTGAAAGTCCTCGAAGAATGAAGGCACCCAAAACAGTGTTTACCACCAAAAGTTAATTAATGTGCTTCTAAACTACGTACTCCTGCTCCTTCTTGCATACTGCAAGAAGAATTCTCCACCACGTATCCCAACATAACCTTGAAACTATGTATTCGATTAACGGAATACAATAAAAAAAGATTCAACTAACGATGAATGCAAATTACACTCTCGTTAATGTTCCTATTTACACATAACAAGTGTGTTTTCTGATTTATTTTGTGTTTAATATTAATCCTGCATCTCGATCTACTGGAATAAATGAAATGCAAAAAAGCGTTTTATAACACGTTCGAGAAATGAATTCGTGACTCGAAGACGGTAGATTCTTCTACGCAACGGCTAGTTCCTTTTTTGCCGCTTATTTATACTCATATGGCCACACACGTAACGGAATGACTGAAGGAGAACACGAAAAAAGAAATAAAATATCTGGAATATGTGGCATTCGTGTCGAGCACCGCTGGTACCATTGCACCACTCACCAAGAATTTTCAGACACACCATGGTGACTCAATTTTCGTCTTCAATGTTGCAGAAGAAGAAATAAAATGAAATATAGAACAGGGAAGATATAAATCTTTTACGAAAGCCATTTCAGGCACCAATATTTTGATAAATTAAGGCAGAGAAAAATTTTAAATTTAGATTTGTAGCAGACGAAAACTGGGTTAATTCTCTCGAATTTTAATGGAATATAAAAAAAATTTGGACGAAAGCAATACGACTTATATCACGATATTTCATTTTTCTTATTTTCCAAAAGTTATTAGGTAAATATATTAGGTAAAATTACTACCTAAATCAATTCGATGTTTACGCATCCAACATTCCGATCATTCAATAACGAGATAGTATGTCACGCTTGATTCGATTTTATTTTTATGTGGACTTTAAGCTCCATGTGATAATACATAGAAGATAAGCGCGCGGTGCAGCAGTAAGATGTTTGGGAACCTTTAAGGTGGTGTCACATATGCTCACTGCATATAATAAACGTCCACGTCTCTCCATCAGTAAAAACCAAGTCCCCATAGGCGAGAAAATGAAAAAATATGGCGAACACTTACCAACAGTTGCAGAGTAGATCGCTTACAACGCGGCAAACGATCCTCCTTTTTCACTTTGAAATCGCACAATGCACTTCACGTGTTTAGTGCTTATCGTGGTAGCTTGACATTTCTTGGCACTTTTAAAACAACTAACACCGTTCACATCGAGCTACATGAAAGCGGAATCCCTCTCGTATAAATCGAATGGTCACTGTCACTCGCGCAAAATAAATTCAAAATCGATGCCAAATCATCGCGTAAGCAACTTCACGGGAAATCTGTATATCAAAGGCTTCTCAGAGCACATTTACGGGATTTCCAGTAACACGTGATCGCAAAGCACCATTAAGCAGGTTTTTGCACCAAATGAAGCAATGATTATCGAAGAAAGTTAACAGAACGAGCAGAAACTACCGATGTTCGAATGTCGAGGTAAAAAATTTCGATTCCCGTACACGTCTCTCGCAGGATGGCACGCAACGCGTAATAATGTTTACATTTACAATCGCTGGCTGTGCCGTTACTGACACGTAGTAGTTCTCGTCGTAGTCCGTTTGAACAGCCATTCGACAGTCAATGTTGTCGCAAAAATCACGCAGAAGAAAGGAAACAAAAATGAAACGATTCACGTTAAGAACTACACAGCACCAATCGCGTGCAAATTCTCTCCTTGGTGCGACGTTACATTTCGCACGTACGACTTTTCTGTACCGCAACGATTCACGCGCGCGACTTATAAGCGTCTTAATTAACCACGATTGTTGGTTCAGAACGAGTCTCGTGGCTCGTGCAGGGACGAAGAAGTGATCTCGATAATGACGCGTTTTTTCAAAGAATTGCGGGCATTGATCGTGACGAGGCTGCTGAACGAACACGAAGCGGGCAACTTTTAAGCACGTGCCACCTTACGCGTTGCAGTACAAAAACGTTCTGAGGCGCAGGTCCCAGTAGCATCGGCTGTCCTACGTGCTTCGGAATGAACGCGCCATATTAACGACCGCTTGAAAGTCGACATCTAGCGTGAACGCCGTGAATTACTGCGAGATATTTCTGTTCTATAGATAAAAGAATTTTCTAGTGCGAAATGACCAAATGACGAAAAGTAAAATTTTTGTATATTCGTAGGAATATTATCTATGGATAGATAAAATCTTTTTAATAAAAATAAATTCCAGTACGACCACATTTAATATATTTCCTATTGTAAATTTTTGCAAGCTCAATTTAAAAAATGAAATGGAATTCTTTTTTTTTTTTAGCCAAAAGTAGATTGAATAAGATAATACTTGGATTCATTTTCATCGAGCAAATCATACCTACCTATTGGTATTATTCTTGTGAGCATATATTGAAAAAAATAAAAGATTTTATCTTCGGTATAAAATGGCTTATTCTTTCACGCCAACTACATGAAGGGCGAAGATTCGCTCCAACGAGGTGGCACAACTGTAATGGGGATAGCTGATATTACAGTAAACCGGGACAAAAAAATATCACACAAGGGATAACTATTTTGAAATGTACACAAGATACACCGGATACGTGTGTATCTGAATATTGAGTAATTGTAATACTTGTTTACGTAATATTACTTGACATTCATATTACGACTATCCTAACGAAAGAATAACACATTTAATGTATTCAAAATATGACGCAAAACATAAAGTTTATATTTTTTACTAAAAACAAAAAAGAAACAAAAAAAAAAAGGAAAAAGAAAACAGATGTTACTATTTGAAATAACTATACTGTTGTTTAGTTTATTGATTATATGGCGATATGTCGCGACAGTGTAAAAAGAAATGGAAAACGTACAATGTTATTTTTCAGATGCTATCAAGCAGAGCGACATTTCTCGGTTATCTTGACACATGTATGTACCATCTTTATTGCGTCGGTGTTTATGTAGCCGGGAATAATCAGACACTCGATTCCGAAACTAGTTAAACGTAAAGTATATGCACACTTACCCTGCGAAGCTGCTGTTTGTACCTGGTGTTGAGCTGCAGTTCTCTGCAACAAAAATAAATGTCTACTTTAAGAACAAAATTTTTACTTTTTTTATTTAAAAAAAAAAATAAAAATAAATAGTACATTGGAACATTTATCACAGTGACGATTATTACAAAATATTAGAAATATTTATTGCTAAATATGCTGAAAAATTCAATTACAGAGTAAGATAAAAAGTTTTATGTACATTTTGAAGAATCAATCGAATTCCGGATGCTTCGAGACTCTTCGAATCTAACGAACGACTTCTTGGTTTCGCTCCAAAGTAATCATCCTTCTTTCCACCCTTTATCCATCGAAAATACGAAGACATATTGCACACTTATTCGATACACTGATACGATATCACATATCACATAACGTTTAATTTATTAGTACAAAATTTCTCACTGGGTTTCTGTGAAATTTTCAAACCAGTCACATAGATTATTTGTTGACTATTTGTCAATTGCAATATTGCAATTATTAATTTTTCATCGTTAAAACATGACAATTGCTATTAAAAAATGGCATATTACTCAAATTCAACGAATGGAAAAGAACAAAAATGAAACAACGGCAAGAATAACTAAAGGTCAACCGAGTAGTATTGTTTTCCAAAGAATCATAATCGTGACACCTTACGTAAAACCGGAAGTGGAGGAACGATCTACTTATGAATCAGTTTTAGAAATGCACGAAGAAAATTAATATTTTCTTAATATCGTTTATGTCTTACTGACGAAGTCAAGTAATTAAAAACATTAACAATTTCAAAAGAACTTCTTGTACACAATATTACGCAGAATACTGTATGCTCAATATGATAACCGAGCACTAAAATGCAATAGTCACACATTTGCATTTTAAATCACTTTCTTAAGTGGCGTGTTCCAGGTTACGAATCGTTTTATGAAAATATTCATGATATTCTGTGCATTAAAATAATAATAATAATAAGGTATATCCGCCTGAATGGTTAATACAGTACATAATAATAGTGATAGTTACTATTATTAACAAAGTATTGATATTATTAAAAATTTCTTACTAGGTTTTGTATTATCATTAATAAAAAAAAAAACCTGATCGTTTGATATTAGAAACTTGTTTAAAAACTCTATCCTAAACACGATAATGAGTCTATCATGAAAAGTAAATAAACAACCTAACGTAACACGACATATGTACCAGATGTAAAGCACAGATGTTGTTACGACATCGAGCATTTCGTTATAATACTATTACCATAATTGAATCTATCGTAACATATCAAAAGCAGATCAATTTCTTAAATCATTTATATATGATTTTTCATTCTGAATGGTATTCATTCCAACTATTTCTAACTCATGCGGAAAGAATAATTTTTGACAACATGAAAGATTGACCATAAGTAATGTAACCTATTTAAATAATTTATTTCAGCTTTCTTTTTTTTTTTTTTTTAAATTACCGATCATTTTCTCGTAAACTAATTTCAATATTTTATTCGATGTTCATTCATAAAGACAGGACAGATAAATTTTTTCGCCAAAAACCGCACGAATCCCTTTATAAGTTGGCCGATTCTTCCCCCAGTGAGCTGGCTAGCCATCACTCCATGTAAATATATACTTTGTTTTAGCTGACACTGAAATGGGAGCTACGTGCGACTCGCGCGCCGCCAGTTTGGTACAGTAATAAGACGAAGACGAAATGACAGAGTGGTTGAGTGGAATAGGTATAGAGGGGGTTATTCCCCTGCAGCTGAGTAGAGCAGGCAAGTAGGGGCAGAAGCCTCATGCGGCTCGCGCGCCGTCAGTTCTTCACCTCTACATAAAAACAACGTTGACCTCTAAGTATTCTAACTTCCTCATAAAAATAGTCAGCACCGGCTTTTTTCCATTGCTAATGCACAATACCGGTACAATGACAATACATTCATATTGATAAACAGGAACTGATAGTGAGAACCAATAAACGTTGCTCACGCCACGTTTTAACGCTTTCGTTGCTATTGGTGCCTATAGGCGGCTTTGAAAATTTGCTCGCACCTTAATTTAAAGATGATACGACCAAAACAAGAGATTTTGCAACCGCAATTCACATTTATCGTTTGTCACGAATCTTACGTATTAAAATCTACCGCAACGAAAGGATAAATAAAGGGAATATTAAATACCAAGAAAATATTCTTGAAAATGCGTCATAATTATACGTTCAAGTCTAAAATCAATGTTCACGATTCATTCTTTATAAAATCACAGAATCCAATATAAAATAAACATTGATATTTTGTATTATTTTATCTTTAACAGGAAATTATGAAACAATCGTTCAATTTGGATCATTCGTTCCAACATTTTTATGCGATATAAATGATACCTGCGTCTCATTCTAATGGAACAATGGTCGCGATTTACACAAGTTATCGCTTTCATAACTCGACCAACGGAAAAAAGATATGCACGGCATAGTTCGCTTCGAAGACATTCAATCTGAATGGTGAAATAGGGAAGCCTGAAAAAATGTACAGAAACGAAACGCGAAATCCAATTTAGAAATGACAAGAGAAATATTTCTGTTTGATCTGGTGTATTTGGAGATAGAGCAAATATTACTCAATGTACCAAAGTAAACAGTGGCCGTGTTTAAGTTACATGCCTGCAACATCTTGCCATAAACGATGCCAAAAATTACGAAACCAATACGGGCACACGTGTACCCAGACTATACGTATAGAAATAATTTGTTTTTAAACGCTACAACTTCGTCTATTGTAAAAATTTTAATGTAAAAATATACAAAAATATTCACGAAGGCTTATACTTTGAAATACAAATAATTTCGAAAAATTGATTTTTTTCACTCCACCTAGGTTAAAGAGAAGCAAATAAAAGGAAACGAGTATGCGTGTAAGTTTTTGGAATGTTATGTGCGAAGCTTAGATCGGCAAAAAAGGCGAAGGAGTAGAGCGAAGCAGAGTAGCACGAAACTGCTAGCTTTCAATTTATAAGAACCCAACAATAGGGAGAGAAGATTCATCAATGAACTCGAGACATCCTCCGTAACCGTAAGTCACCATTCAGCGTCTTTTATGTACAGTTAAGAAAACTGCGACGGTACATTTCTTTTTGTTCAATAGAACGAATCCATACAAATATAACTGCCATGAAAGCCACTTGTCAAACAACACTGGCGCTCATGAAAGCAAAATGTTTTGTAGGGTGAAAATAGTTATAAGTTATGTGCACATTTGAAATTTTTATTCTCCGTCTATGTTGCGTAATTTTGGGGATATGATTTTTCCTTCTCTTTTTAAAAGAAGATTGTGAAATATTTATAATTGAAAACTTTAGGTTCGGAATTCTAAATAAATGTTCTAAATGCACCGGGTATTACGCAAATCACTGTAATCGCACGATAATAGCTAAAAATCAAATTTTCTTTACACGAACAAGTGTATTCTTTGAATTAACACTAAAGAAAGGGGTGTTATTATTTTGGAATTAAAAAAGCCTATATTTTTTTTTTATTTCATTGGATAGTTCCGGTTCATACGGTAACACGTTCAGTAAATAAGTACTGCTTACTAACGGATGTAATATCACTTCAAGGATAAACAAATCGAATATCAAGTTAGTCATGAATAATTAAAATTACATTAGTATAAACCCAGTAATAATATCCAGCAGCAACATTCAACATCGTATTAGTTTGTAACCATAAACAACACCTATGACAATATCTCCGCTAATAATGATCAATTTCCTGTCACTCTACAACCACAAACTAGAAATTACTAGATAATCCTCACCACTAATGTACTCGTACTTTCTCGAGAAAATACTCGAGACGATACAATTTCCAATTCAAACAAACAACAGCAGTTATCATGCAGAAAAAGTAGAAACGGACGGAAATACAGTTAAGAAAGTTACGGTTAGGATTTCACCGTCACAACACACTGCCAGTTTTCCGTGGAACCGGCCGGATAGAATTTCAGCGAGCGAAACGAACGAACGAATCGGTTTCGAACGCGCGCGATACGTAGAGAAAAAGATGCGCGCGTTTTCCTAGCACCTTCGACGTTGCAAGTTCCGCGACTCACTGAGTGAAAAACGCGCCTTTGAATCTGCCTTTTTCTCGGCTCCGTGCTCACACACGACAAACACGCGTTTATGACGCTTCCGTATGCACACTTGCAAAAACGCGTATATACATACGTACGAGTGTCGACTACCGGTGAATTTGAACGTCACACGTTCTTCCACGAATATTTCACCTGCTCAGAGAATTCTATTTGCATATCAAAGTGAATCGCGGTTAATGAAAAATTATAATTACGACGCAGTGACCTGTCGATTTCGATTCTGATGCAGGAGTCAAAATTAAATAGTAAAACAGAGGACTGGGTGTTTAATATTTAGCTTTTGGATGATGAATCCATATAATGTGTTGATGTTTTTCTGATTGTCAATGGTACTTGGAAAATAATTTTCATAAGACGAGATTATCATTTTTAACGAAATGAAGTACATTAATGATATTAATTTCGTTCATTGTAATATTTACGTGAATTAATTTTCTCTTTAATAAATTTAATATGAAGTAAAGATAATTAGTAATAATAACCACACTCACTGAAAAGCTTACGTGAAAAGCATTGTTATTGAAGTAAATTAAATTTGAAATTGAATTAAATTTTGAAATGATTTGTATAGATCAACGGTAATTATTTCATTAATTTGAAACTTTATATGGAAGAATTTTTTATCCAGATAAATAATATTTGAAACCAAACGAATTAATGTTAATAATTTTTTACATTATGGAGTTTACGTTAATGAATATCTTATGGAAGTAAATTAAATCTGAATTAACCTTGGCCGGTAGCAATGTTAGTGCAAAGGAATAAATGAGATTCGGATAACTTCGTTTAATCGTAAGAGACAGAAATAAACTGCGGAGCGAAGTAACGAAGTTTGTTACGGTATTGTGATCGGTAGGAGAAACGAAACTGGTTTCAGCGCTAACGAGTCATGTGACATATGCGTGAGAATGCTGGAACTTGAAAGAAAATTTTGTTGAAAAGTACCCAGAGAAGATTACTTCAGAATCCAACAGAGTCTATTCAAAACATATCGAATTTAAATATGTAACAGAGAAGCACAATCAATGAACGTACAAGTATTTATTTAACCATTAAATAAAAAGGTATTAAAAAAAATACATTGCAAAAATAAATACGTAAAAAAGTTACGTTCATTAGTGAAAATTATTATTAATTTAAATAATAATTATATATATACACGAATTTGAAAAAATTTCAAGGTTCGAAACTAAACTTTTACCAAGGATAAAACAGAGCACACTTATGAAGAAACTTATTATGATAAAATAATCAGTGACTACGTACGAGTTAGACTTTAATATTTGAACAGATGCTATTTGCAACTTCATTATGAGAACCGCCGCTGTTCAAGCGATACAGTTCCTTTTCTTTACTATAAACTAGATTTTTTGAAAGGCTATCAGTGCATGCAAAATAAATAAACAACAACGCGGTCAACTCTATTGTAACATTTAAATTAAAGTTCGGGTATATATAGCAATGGAGAAATGAAAAAAAAAAAATGTACAACATAAATGAACCGAAATACATATATTACACGAGATGCAAAAAATTACAAGGTTTTCTAGCATTATAGCCTGCTGAATTGCGTGGAGAAAAGACGAAGACGCGTAAACGTCGACGTCAAAACATGTGTTCTCTGCTTTCAGAGATCATCCTTTTGTTCACCGAGATACCATTGTTAGAATGAACCGACAGCGGTTGTTCGTTTCTAAAAGTCACGCTCTGTCGAGAGGAGAAACATTGAAATGAGGCAGCCGGTGTAATTTTGAGTCCTCCCCTTGGAACTCGGGCAGATGTGGATGTAGTCAATAAGGATTCGTCCTAATTTTCTGCTTTTTCAATGGTATATGGTAAAATGTAAAAAACCAAGTAACCTAACCTTTTATATTATGTACATGTTTGCATACTTAATAGAGCAAGAAAAGCTGGAAATAAATTACAAATCATAAAACCCAATTAAAGAAGTATTATAACATTTTGAACTACTCATTGAAACATCCATTGCATGTAAATTGTATCCTATATTATTCATTAACAGGGTACAGAATAAGTGAAAATTAGATTTATTCATGCAATTAGTGCAAAGTAAATATTACTTTGCACTAATTGCTTTATCATTTATCTTTGTAATCATGTTTATCATATATGAATTTATCAACTGAATAAGCCATCTAATTTATTGAGTAGAAAAAGGATGATTACCAACTGTTACCCATAATGGTAAAACAGTATTATTCAGAACTCAGTCGGTAACTATGTATGTAACAAACGTCACTGTATTTTCCGTGTACTGCGTATTTTAGTAATGACTAAATTTTGAAATACACCAGTAAAAGAAACATAAATTTTTATAAAAATACAAGATAAAACTACTTACCCCTTTTCGCTTATCCTCCGAACTAAGAGCGCTATGGCTTCTATGCCTAATGAGATCCATGACTTTGCTCACAGGATTTCTACTACTTTCCGAGCCTGCTCGCGGACGTCCCATAGGCACCTTATCTTCTTTGTGGTCCTTGCTATCTCTATGATGATCTTTATCTGTATGTACATCTGTTGACGAACTTCCGTGAGAGCCTCTGTACAAAGAATGCTGTAAAACATTCAACAGCACCCAATTAATATGACTTCCTTCTCGTTGACATTCTCAATAAAACTATAACTATATATTTTTTATTTAAAACCAGTTGATTGTTTCGTATACTATTTAACCGTCATGACACTAATTTCTTACTTTATAAACATAGATATAAACTATTGTACTTCTTTTTGATCTATTAACTGAGGAAGACCAATTAACTTATCATTGTAATAACCAATATAATTTATTTATCAATCTATTTTAGTCACAAAAATGCTCTCAAACAGCCAACTGACTTTGGCCAAAAGAAACAACAGAACTATCCTTGTACCTGTACAGCGCTCTTCATATTCGCTATAATACTGGGCTTTCTTTTGCTAGCATCTGATTTGCTCCTTGGTCTAAACGCATCGAATAACGCCGGTTTTCTGGTGGGACTGGCGGTGTCGTCGATAGTCCCACCGCTTCTTCTTCGTTCTGCGCTATTGCTACGGCTATTGCTGCGGCTAGTGGAGCCAGACCGTGTGCCAGAAGCTTTTCTGCCACCTTTGTTAGAGCTTGACGAACTCGAAGGCTCTTGCTGTTGCGGAAGAGGCGTCGATTTCCCAGAGCCAGGAGCGCTTCCTGAGGTTGGCTTTCTGATAGTTCGCGAGTGCGAGCCCCAAGTTCCTATCATAGTTAAGAAAACAAAATTGAACATGTAACATTGAAAAATGAAACGGCGATAAGGAATTTAACCACGATACTCAATTAAACGATAAAATATGGTCATCTTACCTGCTCGTGGCCTGTGGCCTTGGTCTTGAGAGGCATGACCCGCAGTGTCTGCATCTTCCGTTACTATTGTTGGCAAGGGTTGCGATCCAAGTTCCTGTAAAAATTAACGCATTACAATCATTATTCTCTTGTTATGCATTAACAACTATAGATAGATAAAAATTTACCAGAAAATTATTACAAAATATTTATAAAATAATTATGACAAAACATTTGTACCGGTGATTATAAAATTAGCCTAAGTCATACATTTTCCGTTTCGAGATATTTCGAAATTTTCTCTTTGGGCGGTATTAAAAACTATTTTTCCACAAAATACTTTCACTCAGAAGCCAAAAATGCTTAACCCCACTTTTTGAAATTCCTCCAAATTCAGTATCAAAGCTTGGTGCTTAACTTTTCACGAATAAAACAATTTAATAAATCTAATTCGACGGAGATTAGTCACTTTGGCTTCTAAGTGGCTCATATAACACTTTTCTGCGAAAAGATCGACGCAACACAGAGTATCTGATAAATCTAATTTTTTTTTTTTTCCAGATTCTTGACTTAAACCATTTTCACAATCATCGGCACGTTTAATATTGGAATTTCAATCACGATCACGCTCTCATCCCGACTACTCGATCTCGCTGCTATTTCTATCACGACTACTCGCGACCCCATTACATCGAACTTACGAAGAACCGGCGCTGTTTGCTCGTTGCATCACCTTATATAGACACCAAGTGCCCTTTTATAGGAAAACATTTATCGGTTTATTGGAAAGATCGTTCATTCAATAATGAATGTCGACACTTGGGAAAAATTCCGGGGGAAATAAAGTTGTAACGAAACGGGTTTTATTGTACGACAGATCTAAAGCGACACAATAAGAACGATTAGATACGGTTGTTTAATCACGAGTGCTAGCAGATACAGCGTTTTATATTTAGCTAGATTATCGTTCGTAGCTTTACGTGTAAGGAATATTGCAAGAGGAAATTTTGACTCGTTCACGTGTCCTTCCCTGACAGAACCAGATATCCATCGAGATACCGTCTTTGAACCGGTTCACACGAATGAAACACACGCTTTACACCAACGACAAATGCTTTTTGTCACCGTCTTCGTTCATCTTCGTTTTTATTCCGGTTCAATATTCGACGAGCAAGTATTACGTATCAACGAACGCGTGCGAATTAACGAGATATTGTACGAAAACTCGACGGTACAGGGGTTTTTTTTTGTCAGAGTAGCAGTAGTAGGAAGGAATCTATTAACAGATAAACCAGAGACGAAAATGCATTCGAATCTGGTGCAAGCCAGATGTTCTTCCAATTTCTGACTACTTTACTGCCGTGAAAATATACACGGAAACGAACTCCCAAGGTCTGGTATTGTAGTAAATAATAAATTTTCAATTTCACTAGATTTTGTTGCTGAAAATTTATTTCTAATAAATTAGATAGATAATCTATTATTTAGGAATTATTTAAATTTACATTTAGAAATAGAAATATGAAAACCGAAACAAATGTGCATTTAAAAACGAATCTAGATTTTAAAATGTTACCGGTTCAAATGGTGTATTTTCCCTTCTACATATTTGCATTTATAACAGTTGTTTCTATTTGGAAATACGAAAGTAGGAAAAAATGTGTGTTCAAATGAAAATCTAGATTTAAAAATTTCATCGGTGACATTAAAATTGTGTAAAAACTGGTCGTTAAGCATCGATCTCTCGTTGCCCAAGAAACAATTAAAATTCGTTTAAATTAACCAGAGAAATGCAGATGTGAAATTCACCGGCGGAAGAAATGAACTTTTTTCATACCACATAACGCGGACCAATTTTCACCAGATTGGTCTTTTCAAGTTGAACGCGAAATGCCTGTAATTTCGAACACTCTGCTAGATCATCGAGATAAAACATTGTCTCTCGTTAATTGTACAGTGCTGCACGAATTCTTGGAATCTCTCCAATTATATTGAGGGACCAATTGGAGTATCTCCAATGAACGACAATCAAGGCCCGCTGTAAATGACCTGCTAGCTGTTTTACATTCGCGGCGAACATTGCTAAGAGAAAATAATTCCTTCCTTTTTTACTACCTCTTTAAATCTATTTATAACAATTCTTGGCATAAAATTGGAAGAAATAAAAAAAAAAACGTAAAGAGAAGAAAAGAATTCTCGCCGCACGTGAAAATTACCAAAAGAATCTCCCATTAATGAACTATTCATATAAATTTCTTTTTCAAACTAATTTCAATTTTCCTCCATAACTCAGAAAATTCATAAACTATATTTACTCGACACGATACATATTTCCACGCATCGAGTACAACTTATTTCGTAAACATTTCTGTACCTTCTTATGAGATAAGATAAGAAGACAAACACTTTGCGCATTATCTAATGCAAAAAGGAAATCGCATCGTGCGTGAAGGCGACAAATATGCAAACTCGCGTAATTCTTATCTACGATTTTCTAAATACATACAATGTTACATTATTCTCGTTCCAATTATTTCGATATATTTCCTACCCTTTTTGCACAATCCGGGACTAGATCGTTAAGCACGTTCTCAGCAGCCTCTTGAAGGGTTTTCAAAACGGAAGCTTTAAGGATCATCTGACGGAGCAAGACCGTAAAATACTGTCACGGATATTTCAGCACAGACACATTTTTCGTCGCGTTTCACGATGAATCGTGAAACTACTGCTTCATGGTCGAGCAATATCTATTTTTTTTTTTTTGCATTTATCGGCTCGTACTGAATCGAACGATACCGCGCGGTGATTCGTAGAGACAGAGCGTAGTAGTAGTAGGCACAAAGAACCCATAGAAGTTCAATCGATCGTTACCATTCGGGACGATTGCATTCACGGCCGCGAACATCAATTGTAATCCTATCCTCGAGAGATCTTACTTACAATGCATCGGTGTTAAGAGATTCCCTTCCTGCCCTAATTCCTCGATTCCCGTATTACGGTTGCATTTAAACAATCTCTATCTCCGCCTCTCCCGATAGAACTAAGTCTTAATTTATTTCGTTCTGTATTATATACATGTATCTCCTCTTACACATTCGCGATAGTAAGTAACAATGGTTGATACGTTTCACTGACGGACAAAGTAGAGGCACAACGTGAGAAGTAATTGCTTTCGAAAGCACATTTGTTCACGTTTACCCTTAGTATCTGATTCCTTGGTGAAAAACGATGACAGAAAATTCTATTACATCTGATCGTATCTTACACCACTCGGCGGGTAATTCACGTGACGACAGTTCATGATTCTCTCGAACAGTTCGAAAAGTATCGCGGAAAAACTGAAAACACTTGTCAACTATGTTTATCTCAGGTTTACAAATACGGAGAGAAAATAATTTTCACAGGGGGAAAAAGTCGTCTAAATGTGAAATATAAAATTGTGCGAATAATGCGCGGTGTTGAAATTTTATTGGAACAAAATTGAAAAGGAAGGGGTTATAAAAAAGAAAAAACGTGGGGGATGAAAGAAGAGTGAAATACGTCGCCTGTTATAACGCACCGATGCAAAAGTGATCGTTTCGATATTTTTCTCATGAAGTATCGCGGTAGTTTATCGAAAATTTATACGTTCGATATTGGCCTCTCGGTTCAGTGTGCGTGGAAATCCGAAAAGTACGCGATTCGTTTGGTACGCGACTCGGAGCCGAACTGGCGTTTTGAATCGCGGGCTGCACCGAGTCTGACGTCTGATACAAGACCGACCACGTGAGCTACGTGATACAGTTGGTAACGAGTGTTATGAAACCAAAAATAAATCTAGTTTAAAATTCTCGGGGCAGAAGGAAGAGCAGGAATATGAAACAACTCGGTGAAACGATCGAAACCGATCGTATACGGTGTCTTCAAGAAAACGCGCGCGAACAATTTCTTTTTTAAATTTGAAAAAAAAAGCCGCGTAAACTTTCGAATTTTGAATATAAAAGTTTCTAGAAATCGTTCCGAATTAAATCGCAGAAAATCTGCGCGCTTTAATTGAAATAAGTATTGGAGACCAAAATGGCGGAACGTTGTTTACGAATACCGCGCACTGTTGCCTGTTACAAATTTACAGCTGAAGGAGAACGTATTAAATTCACGGAGAAACAGCGTGAAAGAATAGATATTTTCATTTTAATTTCTTTTTTCGCATCGACACAATCGTTCTTTGCAATTGAAAAAAATTTCGATATACAGAGTCTGCGTTTCTTTTTACGAATGATATCGAAGAATAATTATAAACGAATATCTTTCTCTTCGTTATTTCATCTCGTAATACTCTCTCCCTCTCCTCGTTTTTCTTTCTTTCTTTTTTATCGAAAGGAATATTCTCATTTCTTATCTCTTTGTTACATGGCATCGAGCAAACCTCGCAACATTATCGAACACGGGTTTTCCGCCATTTTGCAGGGAACTTGTCGTTTATCTGTTTGAATTTGCACCGACATCCACCGAGGGATGCGGATAATGGGAGCGAAGATACAATGGAACAGGCTCGCCTCGTTAATTGAAAAACTACCAGGACAGAGGTTGAATACGCGACGAACCAAAATATTTACACGGGAATAAATAGTCGGACGAGGAACACTTGTAACTGGGTTATTGTTGAATCGTTCGATAACCGAGGACCAAGAGATACAGCTTCCAAAGGGATCGGAAACGAGTGCCAACGTGAGTAAATAACAACGACATCGGTTGCTCTTTGGGAAAAACGAAGAATGTCATGGTCGACCAGAAAATTTGTGTCAGAACTGTATCGGATGCTAAGCAAGATGTATCGGACCAAGGAATACCGTTCGAAACTTGTAGGCAAAAATTAATTTTTTTTTTTTCATTTTCATTTTTTGAAGTAACAGTAAAAAAAAAGTTAAAGCTCCGTTTGATATTCGAGTTGTAATTGTTCACGTAAGGATACACCCTTACTTCAATTATAGAACTTCGATACAAGCTCTTCTCGGTCTAATGCAATTTGCCAATAATTAATCAGTACTTGAGCTTGGATAGATAAGATTACCAAATATCCTGATCAACAGAGGTGATCGCAGTTAACACGATTTGTAAACAGCTATATACTTAATAACATTTCCCGCAAATAAAAAGAATGTCTTCGCATTGAAGAACATCTTAAAGCAATTAACGCTTTCGGGTATTTTAAGAAATGTGGTAGTTACAGATATAATTGTAAAGGTACACAGAAGTTAATAATGCTGAAAAATAAGGCTGAGGTAAGTGTGAATCGCGCCCATTTTTTGAGAATCTATAAACGAATCGATGAATATTTGGGCAAAATTTCACTTAATTTCGATGAGAAATTAATAACAGCCATCTGAGACTTTCAATCTTTATCTAAAGAGTAATCTGTTAAAAATGTACTATTTTTAATGACAATTTTATGGATAATAGTAATCGATTAAATTTTTTTAAAACAGCAATTGTTTCATTTAACAGTTTTGTTTTTTTAATAATAACGAGACGTCATAAAATTAGTCCTAAAAGAACGAGTATATATACCAGTAATTCGAACAAATCTGGGAATAAATACGCTGCTACCATTTACAATTTAATCCCAAATCACAACTGCCTGTAATTCAATTATAAACAAGGTTTTTAGTCAGCAAACAAAGAAATTAAGAAAAAAATCCTCTTACGGATTAAGTGTTTATCGTAAAATCCACCTAACCTTAAATTAAGACGACATTCTTCCAAAAACGAAAGAAAAAAAAATCCAAGTAATCCGCGATGGAAATAGAATTGCCACGAACGAACCGTACAACCATACAGGATAAAACCCCTAGGTTTTCGTTTAAAATCTAAAATATCTAGAGTACCTTATAGGTCCCATGGAATTCTGGGCACCGGTCTAGATACGGCACCAGAGAGTACTTCCGAGCTCGTCCCAACGATACCGACGACCTATTCTCGGAATTCTTCCGAATTCGTCCCAACGACACTGTCGACATATTTCCACGAGCTACACAGAAAACGGCGCACCACCGAGGATTTCAAATATTCATGACGCGAGGACCCGTGCGCCCATCGAGATTTCACCGTTGACTGACAGTGCCGGCACTCGTGGGTGGCACAACCCACACGGAGATTCACTATCATCTGTACGATATCTTTTCATTTCGTCGAGAAATCGTATTGATAATAATTTTCCTTCGAGGATCGTCTTGTAATGCTTCCTTATCGCGGATGTATTATGATTAACACGATAATAGCTCGTACAACTCTTGTATACGTCAGCCGTTCAAAAGTCTAAGAGACGTTTAACCGAGATTTCAGTGTACGCAACCGACGGTTGCAAACACACCTGCAATTGTGTATCTTACGATTGCATTTTCCGTGATCTGTATAAACTGCCCTGTCGATACGACACTCTTCTTAAACTTTCGATAATCGTTCACGTTTATTGTAGATTTTTATGCCGTGGTAGGTAAAGAGGCGCTAGCCACCGAAAAGATCGGGCAGGGTAATGGGATTATCATAGGAGCGATAATTGGTGAACTATACTCGCTGATTACATGGGCTTTTCTGGATCTTTCAGAAAATATCATATTGGTCATGTACATCTTAATACTTCGAGGTTATAAGTCTGTTACGATTGTCTGATCTTATTAATAAAATAAAATAAAATGCAATATAAGTTTCGCAATCTGCACACTCATCGTATACTGCTTGATATTTCTGTGAAATACGCCTTTCAATTTATAACATAACATTTCATAGAACACTGAATCAGAGATTAATTGTTCGACTAACAGATCGTTTTGTTTATGTTTCTCCTTATACTCTTTCACGAGAAGAATGAAACAATCAAACATGAAAAAACAAACTAAGGAACAAATCATCGCGGGTATTAACGTCGTTCTTTACGCCTATAGCGCTAGATCTAAATGTATCTATAACATATAAACCGAGTTTAATACATAACCATTTAGACGGAACGAAGAGTCAAAACAAAGGAGTAAATCACTTTATTTGCGGCGTTAACAAATTACATAGTATCGTGACATGCGTTTCAAATGCTCAATTACTGTTTTTGTTTCGGATAATTCCACAAAGATGGCGGCTGATCGCGTATCGCGTCGCCATCTATCGAGCAATGCAAATAACATCTGAAACTGCAATCTGTCGAGAGAGTGAACGATAAACGGTAAAGACGAACACTCCCAGTTTTTCTCAATCTCAAGAAAAAGATCAGGAATGATTAAATAACTCGAATTATAATCAGGCATGCAAGTAAAGCGATTATTCTGAGGAAATCTTCATGAAAATGTCACGACTAAAATAGATTAGCCGCACACGGCATGCAATTACTCAGTTCGGATGCCTGTAGCGAAACGAAGCACGTGTAAAATTCTTTGTACTCTAAAACGGGCATATGAGTCGTCGAGGCGGCCATGTTACGCAACAAAGAGTAAAATATCGCAAACAACAAATAAAGCCGTTCACTTTATTTCATTCGTTGTTAATCGCTTTTGGAAAATCATCGAACGATATGAAGCCACGGTATTTAACGTCATACATAGACAGATATTTACATCGTATTTTTCCAGCGTTGTTCAATTAACATTACCGATCGATACGTCTGCGCATATTAGCCTATCTTTCATCACGAATCTTCGTACGTGCGATTTATTTACTGACCTAATCTCTGCGTGTTACTAATTGAGTGAGCTGTCCACGTACGAGAAGCATCCGTAAAGGAGGCCTTACGTGTCGACCTATCCGTCATAATAGCCCTCAACGCATTGTAATTCGTCTTTCGACCGAATCGATAGAGCTTAAAGGAAGCCTTGTACCTACGCCCCCCACTACCCTAACCTCTGCCATGAAACATTAAAGTCACATATCGAGATCTGGGCCAAACGATATATCGCGAATTTAGGAATACAAACCTCGAACATCTTTATATTCATCCTATCGATTATATTGAAATTATTACTGGTAAACAAACATTGACGATTTAATCGAGCGACATGCAAAGATTAACGACGTTAAACCATTAGTATTACCGTCTCGTCGAAGGTAAAACTTTATTTCCTTCTGTTTTTAAACTGGTCCATTAATATCCAATGAAAATATACAGTGCTCAAAATGAGAGGATCATCTGCTTTACGATCTTATCTGATCGTTAGTGAAATGTTGAATACATTAATGTTAATATTTGCGATATGTGCAGAGTGTATATATTGACGTTC
The DNA here is from genome assembly GCF_001263275.1 of Habropoda laboriosa. NCBI lineage: Eukaryota > Metazoa > Arthropoda > Insecta > Hymenoptera > Apidae > Habropoda > Habropoda laboriosa. The sequence goes on from NW_017100168.1 coordinate 691,949, forward strand.
GCTAGCTATTAAAATTTTTATTTATATTTTCTCTTGTGTACAAGATCGAATATTGCAAAAATTACTCATGCAAAAATATGTATATACGGTGTCCAATATATATCACAGTTTCGAAGTTTACTGAATATTTTTATGGACCTAAATCGATCATATAATTTAGACGTTCGAATTTTTTTTACTTGTTAAAAGTAATATACGTTTCCTAATTTTTCTAAAATTAATTACAAGTAAAAATACATAAAAATTCGAATATTTCGTTATGCACAGAGTGTGAGGTTTTTTATATTTAAAACGAATGAATTAAGTCTCTCTTTGTTCTTTTAACAATGAGAAAGGGCTTCGTTAGGAAGATCGTGTGCGCATGCCTGATACTTCGTGACCAAGGTAATCTATCCTTTCCAAAGAAAGAAGGTAAGACCCTCGAAGAAGTTTCCTGCGGCCAGTTCGGCGAACCTTTCTTTTTTTTTTTTTTTTACAACCGTGTGTAACATCGTGATCATGCTCGTTGGATCGTTCGTTAGCTTTATTGTTTACAGAAGCTGCCGCGCATGATTCGCGCAAGTTCCGCCTTTAGAGCGTAAATTATTTGATAAAAACGTCGATATTTCATTGTTTGTGAAAACGTTAGGAATGTCAATAAGGAAGACAAGATTATTTGCAACGCAGATAATAATACGATATACGTAAAAGATTTCACAATATGTTTTTTTTCTTATTTACAGTCTACGAATTAAATAGATTAATCTCGTTTCAATTGTAATGAGATACGAGACGAAGAAAAATTGCATTTGAAAAATTGCGAGTTCGAAAACTGGTTCGACCATATATATATCGATCCTCCTCTTTGATACTGAATTGTATCTGGAAAAAGGATCTATAATACAGAATCTAAACTCTTTGTATCCTCAATATTGAAGTCGATTCACGGAATTATTACTTTCTTCAAATAAATATTGTCGACATTTCACTCGGTGAAACTAGTCATTTCCAGAGACAATCTGTGAAATATTACAAAATGAAGCGCAATCATTAACAAAATTATGAAACGTAATTGAAATGATTTTTAATATTATTCCAGCAATAAATCACTCAAGCAACATCAACACTCGAGGAAAACTGAAATTGTATTCTCAACTTTAGAAGAAAAAGAACGAGGAGGAGGAAGAGAAGAAGAAGAAAAAGAAAATCACCTGGATGAGATCACGCACGAAGTGGAAGAACCAATCGATGATCGTATGCTCGCGTGATTGGCCGCTCGTGACGACCATAATTCCGCCGTCGATCATGCCCAACAACCACACCTTGCTACTTGTGAACAACACTTTAAATTGTCCCTCGATTATCAAGCAACACTCATTTCCATCATATCCGTGTTTCTTTTGCTCCTTGAAAAGAGCCACGCAAAAACCGATCGAGCAGCAATAATTTTGCAAAAAGAGATCCAACGAGACGTTCTTTATTTTTTCTTCTCTTTTCTGTGTTTCCACTAGAAACGTTCCACTAGAGAACATATCGTTATTCGTTAATTCCCCTAGCTAGCAAGCAGAAGAAATTTAGTCATCATCAACTTGCGCGCGTACTTTCAACTGACTATTTTTACACGTAGAGTCGCAACGTGTCCATTGTTAGGAGGAAACAGACGAACCAGTCCCGCTTGATGTCGCAATCCGAAACTCTATCTTCAATTTTGTCTCGTCCCGGCGATACTCTCGCGCCGTTCACTTTCGCAACAGAGCGCGCGACTCGCGAGCGCGGTAAACAAATTTGCAAGAGCGTGCCTCCTCATGGCAATTAGTCAATTACTGCAATTAGACGAAGCAGACTCTGCTCTCCTCTTACGCTCGCCGCGTGTAGAAGAGAGCTGCTTCGCGGGATCGCGTTATTCGATTCGTCAAAAGTCGTAGGAGAATCATGGAGGAGGTATTTCATTGAAAATTTCGTTAATCCTGCAGTTGAAATTAACGGAGGAACACCGGCGTATGAAGTATCACGAGTGAATAAAACGGTATATGTAATTTGTTTACAGAGAAAGAAACTGCTAATTGCGTCTATTAACGCATATGTAGATAAAAGAATTTCCGGGACCAAATAGGCGATAACAGGCTTAAAGTCAGCCGTACTCTACTAATTATCAGTGGAACGAAGGAAACAATATCCTTGCACGAATGAAAAATTTATGCTTCGTGATTATTTCTCACAATAACTCTTAATATATTACTATTATTATCCTTCGTTGATTCGTTAAATTAAAATTACTAGTCTTGCCTATATGAATGTCCTGGGCGAAGCTGGATTTTAACAGACAAAAACTACAATAATTCACTGTTATTTAAGGAACGTATTTTTCACATCTCGTTAATTTGTCATTATAGATCGCTTCTATCGAAAAATAAAATAGCTGTTTATTTAAATAAACTTAATACAAGATGAAACATCATGTATCCTTATAACAGGTTTACATATACATGTAAACCGTGCTCAAGCTTGTGTTAATTGTACGGTTTACTTGAATGCTCTAGTATAAATTTCTGCTTTGCTTTTCCGTCTCAAAGTATAAAATGAATCATAATAAGAGGAGTTCTTAACTCTCCTTAGTTAATCTGGGTCGTTGAAGATTTCCCAAGCAAAATTTCACTTTTGCATTTCTTCGAAACGATTTTCGATTTTTATTGAAATTAAGTTTCAAACATTTAACAAACACTTGTACAACGTAGTACAGACTCTGATAAGTACTCCAGAATTTTTCCATATTTTTCGAAAGTCTAAAATAGTAAAAAAACAAAAATTAGAACTTGGACGCAAACGACCCAGTTTAAAACTATACCTACAGAAGAGGTTAAAAAGCTAACTCGTGATTGAAATATCCTAAACACGCTCAACAACACGCACTCTCCTAAAAGAACCAATCTCTCACTCACCTTTCTTTTCCTTTCCTGCACGAAATCCACCCTCCTCACCCAAACCTCCTCCGTCGAGTCATAATCCAGGGTGCTAGAGCTGCTAGCCTGACTTTTCATCTCTATCAGGCTGCTATCGAAGAATCTCTTATCGAGGTGCGGACTAGGAAGAGGACTGGTCCTCGAGAAAGTCATACTGGTCGAATAGGTCGGCGGATCGGTTGCAGGGAAAGTCATTCCAGGACCTGTGGTGTGTCTCCTCCTTAACGGAGGCTTCGTGGTGGACGTTGGCGAGGTGACCGCCGACGTGGTGAACCTGGACGACGCGGTAGTGGTGACGGTAGTCGTCGTAGACGTGGTCGTCACCGGTGTGGTAGTCGTCGAACTTGTCGTCGTGGTCACCGTAGTAGCTATGGTAGTCTGAGTTTTAGTCTCCGGTATGCTCGGTACAGCATTGCTGGACTTTTCATCGATCTTCTCGGAACTGGACTTCTCCGATGCAGACGGACTAGATGCTTTAGAGGAGACGCTGTCGTTCTTCTCTTCAGGTTCCTCGAGTTTCGTCACATCCTTCTTGGTCGACGAGGTTTCCGTGTTTTTCGCTGGAACACAGGGGGAAAAAAGCGGGATTAGGCGAAGAGAACACGGCGATCCTGTTGTGCAATTACGACAAAGGGGCTATTATTCGGCCCAGCCGCACTTGTGACACTCGTCGCTCAAGGTTCGCGGTCATAAAGGCCTCTCTGTTACGCGGCTTTGCGCTCAGCTATGCGATTCGACGCACGGTCGCGTGCCAGACTGTACCGCGATGCATTGTAACACTGTCTGCTGTTATTCTGGGTGAGGCAATGAAATCTTTAGCTAAAAGGATGAATTTATTTCATTCTTCTTTCTCGAACATTGCTTCCAGCAGATTATTTCAACCTTTTAATACATCGTTTCACTACTGGATCTTTCGATATTGACACTCGACTTCAGTCGTTGATCTATGAAGTATCGTACGAAATAATTGACTGAACAATCGTCTATCTACATTTCTCTTTTTCCATCTGTGTTTTCATCTACGAGAATACCTATTCTTGCGACTATATATATATAACGCGTGGTAAAAACGACGATAGGCAACTGGGTGATTCACGGAGCGGTCGTTAAATTTGATCAGGGGCGGCGATTTGAATAACGAAACCGCACACGCGAAAGCTGTGCAAGCTCCGCGGACTATTACATCGTTATAAACGCGGAATCATGCTTCCGGGGACATCCTATAAATAAACATCGGCTGAATGAAGTAACTGTTCGCATGTCTATCTGTGCTCCATGAGGCGGATAAATCGCAAACGGTGTTGTGCTCTCTCTCTCTCTCATCTGTGTGATAAAAATTATGCATCGATTCAGCTGATACTCAGGCTCGCGACAGATAGAGCATACCAACCGTCGATTAAGGTTACACCCCGATTGGGAATGAGAGGATCGTAGGGTAAAATATTTCAATGGGTGAAATGTAAAAATTGCCAGAGAAATTCTGGAATGCTTGAACGTCGAGAAGTATCGTCGAAGGATTTTTTTCAAGGTTGACGGTGTGATCGGATAAAAATTGAAACAGATTGATTCCCGTTTTGGTAATAATCTATAAATACAACCTATCGTTACCTAAGTGGAGTGACTTTTCGCGCTGTTTGTAGAAACGTTGCCAAACGGAACTAAACGAAGCTAAACCACTGGCCGCACGCTAATCTTAGCTCTCATTGAACGAGTGCGAGCTCCTGTTAATAGCTCCTCGCGCGTTTTAATGCTCGAATCGTGTTTCGTAATATGCTGCTTTTCTCGCAATCCGCCATAGATGCTTGTGGCACACGACACAGGATCGGACACATCAAGTCGATCTGGTTCTAGACGCTTTAAACGAAAATCGTTAACTAACCGGGGGGGAAAAAAAAAAAAGAAAATTCATTATTGGGAATAATTGTCTTTGGAAAGAATTTCCTTTTTCTCGTCGTCGCTCGTGTACGAACGTAAATGAACTAACGAATAGAGAAGAAAAGTTTGTAATTCGTCGATTGTTCGAATAAAACAATCGTTAGTATAATTTTGTGCGAATTAATTTCAAGAGAGAATTTTAGTTTCTTCGTAAGAGATTACTGTTTTGTTAAATTGTACACCAACGACAACAATAAACAAGGTATATAAAAGAGTTATTTACAAGCTAATAATACTTTATCATCTTATATGTATATCTCGAATGAAAGAGAATATCTAATTGTATTGATACATTAATCGTTTTCCGTTGTACAATTACTATCTTATCGAGATTCGTCGTGCCATATTATAACTTCATTCTGTTCGGTTGTTTTCTTGAATTCCATGGAAAGTTTAATTTATTAGGTAATACAGTTCTAAAAATAGCCTTGTTCTTAAAGTTATTATTAACCAGACATTACCAAGACTAATTTTTCTCGTGTCATTCACATATAATAATTAAGAAAGAAAAAAATGAAGTAAGGTAATCTGTAATATTCTAACATAAACGGTGCATTTACATATTCGTCGAACATTTAACGAGACAGCTAGAGAACCGGATGCTATTGCTTATGTATACAGCTGTATCGAACATTTCTTTTTTTTTTTTTTCAGATATTGAAAGCACAGATTCAGCATTATCGGTACATTATGATAAAGTAAGGTGAGGTAATACAATTCAAATGAACGAGCTTCGTTCGTTAATGACTGATGTTTTGAAAACATTCTCGTGTCTAACTGGCTTTGGTTTCAAGCACATTTCTGAAGGATACAAAAATACAACTTAAAATTCGATTAAATAAATATGTTTTTCAAAAATTCAACATTCTCGAATCAACGAAATTTTAAAACATACAATAACATGAAAGTAGCTTTGAAAAGTAGTAGAATAATAAAAAGTTGCACTGGAACGTTTAAATGGAAAAAATTAATTATTTAACATTTAAAGTTAAACAGTATGTTGAAGAATTCCTACTATCTTTACCTAATCAAAATTTTTACTTCTCATGACTTATCATATACTCATTGTACCATATATATTATACAGGATGTCCCACTAATTTAGCCCTGAAGTAGCTTCGACAAGTAGCAGAATAATAAAAAGTTACATTGGAATAATTTTTTCACATTTAAAGTTAAGCAGCATATCGAAGAATAGACGATCTTTTAGCTAATAAAAATTTTTATTACACAGGGTATCGCACTAATTTAGCCCTGTTTCTTAGACAATAATTGTAAGCATGAAATTTCTATTAATACAGAATATATTTAAATTAATGGTTCTATATAATAATACACATATACATTCTTCTTACCTTCGTCATTTTCGTACTCATCCTCTTCCCTGCATTCCGATAATCTCCTGCCCCACGGATAAGGGCTATGCGTCTGATTCCTCGATGGTAACCTGTTCACGTGCGACAGGAAGTAATGGTGAAAGAAACTATCCACACCATCTGAATCCTCCCCAGAGGACTGCAGCATATCCTTAAGCGCAGCCAACGAAGTGATGGTATTATAATTGATAGCCGAAATCAAGTCATCCTCGATGTCACTGTCGTCGGTGGTATCGTCGTTTTTCGTCGTTTGATCCTCTTTCTTTGTATCGGATGTGACCGTTTTAGTCTGCTCAGTTTTCGACGCCTCGGTCTTATCGTCTGAACTGGTTTCAGACTCGTCATCAGAGGTGCTTGTGGATGTTGTGCTGCTCGACGATTCCTCGTCCTTTTTCCCGTCCGTTTTTTCCTCTTTGAGCTCGTCGTCGTCGGAACCTTTGCACTCGTCCTCGTCACGATCTTCATCCTCCTCGTCATCTTGGGACACAGCCTTTGATAATTTGTTATTCGAAGCTTCGTCATTTTGACTGATATTCTCGAGGTTCTTCAGATTCTTCAGCGTCTCCTGCTCCCCCAAATCTTTGCTTATTTTCACGTTACTATCCTCCTGGCCTGTCATCTTATTCTGTTGATGCTGATTATTCGCAGTCACATCGCACTCGTCCGACTCGTTCTGTTTGTCACCACCACCGGAACTCTCCATCGAGGTATCTGAAAAATAGACGATCTATCTTGAATATTCGAAGATTAACAGTTTGCTTTTTTTTTTAATTTTAATTACAATCTATAAGGTTAGAACATAGCACAGTTTCATTATCTGAAGTATTTCTCCTACTTTGAATATCTAAATACTGAGCCATTCGATGGAAGCAACTTTTGCAACTAATGAAATCTTTAATCTATACCAAAAAAACGTTGGCGGTCACCCATCTTAACATTAGTCCGCGAGGAATGCAGCTTGACTTGGAAAGAGCTACCGAAGAGTCACCCTACCCAGTCCCCATTTCTCCCAGGATAAAAAAAAAACTGCATTCTTATATTATTTAAAGTTAGAATAGTAAATTTACTACAGTCATTTGACATAAAATAGTCACTTCTAAGTCACACGGCGTTATGAAACGTCTATTTTCCTAAGAAAAAAAAAATTATTCCAAAAATAGTATCCAACCGGTGAAAAGATTTTCATCGCGTGGAAAATAAAGTCTCGACGCAGACTAAGATTCTCACAGTGTAAGAAACTTCTGTATTTGAAAATTCTGTTAAAGAATAGATGAACGCGTAAGTGCACGAGCAACGTCAAACACATCGCGGAGAAGAAAGATTGTCTCTCGGCGAACTCAAGGTTGTAGTTCGCAGCTTCTCAAAGGGCGGCCTCCCTTTCTTTTGCATGAAAGACTTTCTTCGGAACAGTTAACGATAGGTATATACACGGTGTCTACTTCACTATTCATGGCGCGATTATTTCGCCGCTTCTCCGGACATTCTCACCGCGCGACCAAGAGATCGTTCAACGAGACTTTTGTGATCTCTCGCAGTGCGGAAGGGAACTTGAAATTTCCACCACGCCGCGACGAGCAGATTTATAATCAAGGCGACGATGAACTAGGACACCGAAAAAAAAAAAAAAAGAGAAGAAAAAGGTAAAAATAACTTGCCAATCGATTAATTAGCTCTCTTTAATAATATCGACGCACTGAACTGCTTTCTCAGTTCTCTCCGTATGGAAAATAGTCGTTTATAATTATATGCATACTCATTACTCAGTTCGTAATGGCTAAGCAAAAAAAAAAAAAAATGAAAAGTTCTTTCCTTTTAACTTTTAAACTCTACACAAGGATAAAGAAGTTGTTGTGTATTTATGAAAGAAATTTCCAGGCTAAATCAATGAAAGCTACCACCTTGAGAGATTTCTTAAATTATATAAACGAGAGAGAAACTTTTTCGAATAATATCGCGTAATTACGTTAATTCAGAGAAGATGAATTATGCTAGAAAATTCGTTGTCTATGTAAAAAATATAAAATTATGTAATTTTGAATGTAACACGGAAACGAATTTGTGAATTATCATGTTTCATAGAATAAACTATTCTACTTCTTTTTCTTTTTTAGCAGGTCATTGATAGTAGCTTAAGAAAGCATGGAAAGTAATTAGATGAATATTGAAGATGAGTAACAAGAATGTTTTCCGCGTGAAGAAATGTTAGTGTTCATAAGACGGCGTAATGGAACAAGTGAAAGAGTATTAAAACATTTTAATTAAACGACCTTGCAAACCTTTTGAACCGTGCTTTCATGCAAGTTTTAATGAGAAACAGAAGAAAAAAGAACCTGGGGGAAATATCGCGACAATGGTATGTCTGAATAAAACGTTAACCACCGTCGTCCTATATAAGAAAACACGTCCTTCCTCTTATTGACCAACAACACTTGATGCTCTACGATCCTGGAAGATTCCTTGTGAAACTTGTATTCATCTCTCAAGTAAACCACGCGAGCAGATTCTTACGAATTATTAGTTCAAGGTTAATACAATTTTTCATTAAAAAACAAAATCTATTTTCGACTCAATTCACATTTTAATAAAAATTATTTTCTTAAAGTTTAAATTTTTTCCACGAGACAAAAATTACAGATGATTGCAAGTTTTCACTTTAATGCAGAAAACGACGAGTTGTATAATGCAGTAATGTGGTATAAAAGAAAAAAACTGAAGAAATATAAATATATGTTACAAAGAGGTTAAAACAATTGTCCATCAAACAATAGAATCTATTCGAATCTAATAATACCATACTTGGTTTAATTATTTTCCTTTCTACGATGTCGAAAATTAACACCAACTCAAGTAAACCATTCAAATCCAGCTTCATCTTGGTTTCCCGACTTCCGAATTTTTCATCTCGTACCGACGGATTCGAGGCGAGCCCCGTCCGCGGCCATTGCAAACCCTAGGACTAGAAGAGAGAGAGAGAGAAAAAAATTGACCGGTGACCTGGATAGTTTAATTGACTAAATGCAATCAGTCAGCGAGCAAAAATCCGGATTCGAATCCTGGTTCAGCAATCCGATCGACCAGTTCTTTTTTTTCCCCTCCACCTTTCCCTTCCTCCTCCCTTTTGATTAAATTCTGTGTTTATCTTCATTCGTGAAAAATTCCAAACATCCCGATTAGAACACCCAGATCGTAATATAAATTCAATCTCCTACATTCAGATACGACTGATCAATAACGTAAACTATATATGTATATATACAAAAGAAAAAAATATTAACAAGGGAGTGTAAATAAAAATTAGAAATCTTACATCTTTTCTTTCCTCTCGTTCTGTTTGTTTTACATTCTTTTTTTTTTTTGTTTGTGTTCCTTTTTTAAAAAGCAAGGAAAGCTTTGTTGCATTCACGAACACGTCACTGGCGCATTGCGGTAAGTACGCCCTCTATTTCGTAACCGTGGAAACGTTTGTCTGTATAGTGAGTTCCACTATAGATGCATATTATACAGCGGACTCGACCCTCAGCCGCTATAGCCCCCGGGAAGAGCAAGTAAATCACGGTAACGGCACAAAAAAACAATAAGACCACGCATGCTAACGACCAGTTCGTTTCGTTAGTCGAGTTTTCCGCCTACGACCCGTATCCGTCGATCCTGCGAAACGAAAAATCACGGAATGGCGCTAGGGGAAAATTAACACTAGAATCAACCGGAGTTGAATGTGGTAAATTATTTCCCTTACGTAAGATTAGATATAAAGAGCGTTCGAAATTAGAATTATCGATGGAAAATAAATCGGTATATATAATTATTTCTTTATTTCGACAAAAAAAAGACATTTTAATTCTAAAGTAAGAAATCTGAAGTGCGTTATTTTTTTACGAATTTGGTAATTGTGTAGTGTTAATTTGCACGTAACCAGAACGAAAGAGTTTCGCGTCGCTTCAAGGAAAAGCAACGTTACACAGATAAACAGGCATTGGTAGATACAAGTCGATAAGTCATTCAAGAAGATCGAACTTTATCGCGACTGAGGTTAAGTTAATGAACTTTGATAACGGCGTCGCGATCTCGGATTAGTTACAGCAAATTAATTCCAGCTTCGAGTGACACTTATTGATTAATCAGAAAACAGTTGGATTTATTGTTCGACTTTAATAGACCAGAAAACTAGGAACATTTGAATGTTGGTATTAATCTTTCAGCCTGCTGAAAATCCCACGTTGTTATGCAATATTTACTGTTCGTATACACCGATATTAATTCTATCTACCTGAAATATCTCTGCTATTTCTCATTTCTCTATTTAATATCTCTAAATATCTCTACTATGATAAGAGAAAGTGTTATTTACAGAGGTAGTAGGAATGTAATTCTTCGAACTGTGACGATGCGAAAAATATCTGACGATGCAAAAAACTGTTACATACAATAGCAGAAATGTTTAATACTTTCTAAAGAACAGTTGTATGTATTTCTTTTCTTCTTTTTAACAGAATATCCAACATTTTACTACGATCAGATTCGATAAAAAGGAAAGAGTAAAGAACGAAACGAAAGACAAGGGGAGAAATATGAATTAAACATCTAAATGGCCGCTCTTAAAGTGTTGTTGATCAATTTAAAGCGAGTATCGTGTACAATGAATAAATACAATCTCGACGAAGGGTCAGTTATTTACTAGACTTTTATAGCTAATGCAGCAACAGGTACGATCTACTCAATAACAAAATTACTTGTTCCGAGGAGATGTAAACCAGGTTCACTTCCAACGGGCATATACAATCTAATTCGATATAAAAGAAATATTCCTCCGTAGAATACACTGTTCGGTTTTTATAATCGTTGAATTCTCCGAAAAAAATAATTCCAGCATACAATCTTTACGACATATTGATGTAATATTCAATACTAAAAAAAAAAATAAATGTGAAATTTGCCACTTTTTTGTACAATATAGATCCAAGTAATGCGAATTGATTTTTTTAAGAATTGTCGAAAATTCAATTCTTTAGTTACTCGACACTAAAAAAAAAAAAAAAAGAAGAAAAATTTGCCACTTTTTTGTACAATACAGATCCAAGTAATGCGAATTATTTTTTTTTTAAATTGACGAAAATTCAATTTCCTACTTAACAGTGCTGAAAAAGCAACTGTTCAAGAATACACGTGTTAGGCCACATTTAGAATCACCAAATTTATCAGAAAATCCCAGCATCCCACCTTTCACATAACAACGCGAATACTTTAAATTGACGAACACCTTGATAACAATGCGATCTGAACAGACCGTACTCTAATTCTCTCGAACTAGTATACGTCGGAATAATTTTATCTTCAAAATGTAATGGCCAGAAGAGTAGATAATGTTGGTAAAGTAAACGTAACACCGATAAGATAAATAACTTTCCACGCTACTATATCAATATAAATGCAACAAGGCCGTAATTCTATCAAAAGTAACTGCATTTTAAATCACGATAATTTGTACCGATCAATCGAAGCGAACAGCAAACAAAAATGAAAGAATTAAAAAGCACAATTATTGAACGCACAATTACAAATTGAATCTATTAGTTCTATGTAAAAGTTCTCATCGTATTATCGTGGAGAATGTGCGTTTATCTTTTATTATAATTAGTCGTCATAAGAATACAAATAATATAACATTAACACTATATTCAGTATATTAAATTAAATGCAGTACTGTAATAAATATGAACACTGAAAATTTCAATAAAAAATTGTATCAAGATTTGTCAAAAATTTTGTAAAAATTTAAATAAAAAAACAAAACACAGTGCCTTTTAGTGCCATCAATTTACAAGTGACGGAAGCTATTGCATAAACCTAACCTCCCCACGTAGGATGTTATCTTTAATTCCTCAATAATTTACAAAAAATATACTAATCAAACCAAACCTAAAAAAGAAAAAGAAAACGATGTAAAATACATTATGCAAAGCATATAACCAATCCATTCTCTATACCAATTACTATGACTCTCATACCAGAAAAAAAAAAAAAGATGCACTATTTATAGACCGTGTTTCGTCAACACTTTTCATACACTATAAAATCTTAATACAACGAACGATTGCGTTCTAAATATTCAAAATATAACACGTCTTCCTTAGTTCAATAATAAAACGAACCTCGATATTCCGATCGGATTTCTTCGCACGTAATATAGAACAGGCTTTCGAGTGTATCGGGCTAAAATTTGCCGGAAGTCGAACAAGCGCGGGGATACCGTCGCGTCGTTTAATACAATCTTGACAGGAGTAAAGCAAAGTGACGGCGATATGGGTGGACAGATATCGCGGCGGGAACATATGCGGATCTTTGGCGGTTGGCCAGACTCGTTTCGCGAATACTTGTTTACCGCGTGCTAAAGTGTGACGTAAAGCTCTATTGGGCTCGCGGACCGATCCCGGGACACGTGACCACGACGACGATGTCTCCTCCGCAGCACACATCATGCAAATCGTACGAGGACCGAAGTCAAAATGACCGAGAAGAAGACGACGACGACGACGATAGTTCTGGACCTCGTTCCTTTTCTCGGGCAAACATTCGTGGAACGAGCAAGTGGGGGGACACAATTCGACGATGTTAGGGTGAGACACACCGAGTGTGAACACTTTGTGTCACGAGTGTTTGCAATCGTAGCACGTACCGACGAACGCCTACGCGCGTGTAACATGGTGGACAAATTCGAAACGCGGCGTTTGTGCAATCGTATCGAGCCATTGAATCACAGGTTGAATCACATTCATGTAACGTTTAATGTTTAATTTATGATTTCGAACGTTGTGTAGTGGAATTTTCGAGTAACAACTGAATGGATTGTTGCACAGTGACTACTTTGTAGTTTTAATTGGAACGTTACTGGTTTCGAATGCATGAAAATGTGAAAATTATGACCAACATTCAAAGTTTCTATACTTAATTGAAAAACTAAACAAGTCTCTTTTTTTTTTTTATGATTTTATTAAAATGAGGTACCATAATGGCTATTTTTGTGACGTCAGAACTTAGGCAGAAGAAGGAGGCCATATAAAAAGGATTTCTGTTTATTTGTTTTTTTTCTTCTGGTATTATTAAAATATAATCGTTATTTTTTCTAATTTTGCTCAGTAATTTCTGTCATCCTCCTATAATATTATATGAATATTATTTAAACATTGATGATAAATTCTTGTTTATTCCTTACGTGCACACGTAACTCTTCAATTGGGAGTTTCAATAACGAAAATTTCATAATAAAATAAATCATGTATATAAATGGAATTTATTTCTGAATTTTTCATTCTCCTGTAAATTTTCACGTGTGAAATTGTGTTGAATTATTCATCACTGCACAATTTTCGCTAACTTTCTCATACAGATGTTCCACTGTGCGTTGCATACAGCCATTATTCTACAGGATTTTCGTACTTTTACCTGTGTTATATTCGCACAAGTAACATAATGGACAAAATTGTCTCGTTTTCTTGTAATTATAACTCAGGTATGTCAGGCACGTTAAATTGATATAACATTTAATGTTTAACTTATGATTCCAGTGAGTAATATATCGGCATTTATTATCTAATCAAATGTTTCTGGAAATTGTCCGTGAAATATTTGAGTATTTTACAATGTTTGACTTTGTTATTTTTACGCGTAAGTATTAAGTTAGATAACATCGAAACGTGTCTTTCCCGCAATTATACCGAGCCATTCAATTCGAGGATGATTATTATATTTAATTCGTCATTTTCATGCCGCGCATCGGCGTTTACAATCTAACTAACTATCTCTCGAATTTCTTCATTTAATATTTGAACATTTTACAATTTTTTAACGCGCGTGTGTGTGTGTCACTAATAACAGATAAAACTGAAACTCGGTCTTCGTACAATCTTAGTTGAGACGTTAAAATGAGAATCTTCAGATGATGTAGCGTTTAACGCTTAATTTATGACTAAATGTTAAGTATATCTGTGTCTATTATCCTCTCGAATATTTCTTAGAATACAATTTTACTACTCGACTACTTTTACTTTCGAATTTTCAAACTCGAATATTAGTTTTACATTTCGTCTGATTCACCAGGTAAAATTTGGTTTTATCAAGCTTATACTGTCGCATCGTTCTATTTGAAAATACAAAAACTTATGTAACTGTGAGATAGAGAAGCACACGGTAATTCCGTGAGAAGTTACAGCTCATAATTGCTCCATTTCTAATTTAAACTGTGTTCACTTTGAAGTTACAAATGGAGGTCTACTACTCCTTTAGAAAGTAACCAGTTATGATAGCTTTCTTGTAAAATATACGAATGTTATTGCCTGAAATTCAGGTACAAAGATAGTATTATATTAATAATTAGAAATTTGTAAAATGAATTATGCACATATGAAAACATTGAGAGGTTAACTCTCTATAACCTAATTTTTCTTCGTTCACGAGAAGAAAAATTTCTGTCCAAGTTTTGTTTTACTTCAAAGCTAACATAGAAGTGAACCATAAATGTGTGAAATTTGGTAATTAATGAGAAAAGGAAAAATTTCACCCTTCACAATTTTTTTTCTTCAAAGTTTTCAACGCCACCTGCCAATCTTTTTGGTAGATAAACGCAGATATCGTAGAAAGAACTAACGGAGTCGTTTATTTGCCGTCTACTGCGAGTGTACTGCAATTGACGGGTACCATTTTGAAGACAGACAAGAAAAAGATAGATTTTCTTTAGAATGAATTATTTACCAAGTGGTAAACAATAATGTCGCTTCTCAGTCGCAATTCGAGTGAAAAGGATTAATAGACAGAGTATACTGCAATAACAACGAATCTATAAAAGAGAAAGAAAGAACGATCGGAGAGAATTTTGTTCGTTTCTACAAATATAGATCAGAAATGAAACCAATTCAACGCCTACAGAGATAGGTAAGTGCTCTCAAAGAATTAATACATACTCTCTTCGAAACTATCGATGACATCGAAACAGACAACTTCAAGAGCGCATCGGCGAAACGCATAGTTTGTTCGTTACGCTTGTGAACACATCGCTGTATTCGAGATATTTGCTGTCCAAACATCCAATACATCCTCCACACCTTTCACGGTAATTCATTAACTGAAAACAAACTAACACATCTCCCTGTGCTTTTCAGAAGAAAAAAATTGCCTCGACAACGGAAAACGTAAATTGACAGCAATTAACTATCCATGGAAAGTAAACGGTACTGCTAAAAACGGGTTCGCAGAGTTGTCGATTGTTTGCAATTATTTTTATACAGAGGGAAAAAAGTTACGCTTCGCGGAATAATATAACGTCGTTATTTCGATATATTTATGGATAAATTGTAAAAGTTTACGCCAAATTTCTCCGATATAAACGATAATACTCGTCCCTGTGTATGAATAAAAAACCAATTGTACGAAAGTTGATTAAATTAAAATATGAAGTTTCACTGGATCCTGTTTATAACATTTTTAACACTGTTTCCAAGAAGCCAAGAAATTTTTTTATAAAGAATATTTATTTTTAATTTACCATTTCTCCGCGGTATGTAAGAATTGTAATTTCGTTTAATCCATTTCACGATTTAATCAAATATTTTTTTCGTCTGAACATTTCAGACTATTTAATATTAATACGAAAATAGCGGAATTAAAAGAGGAAGAAAGAAATAATTTCATACTCTTTTCTTACAATTGGTACATAACAAACAGGTGAATTGTAATAAATATTTTTCTATTCGAAATACACACGACGTTAAAATAAAACCTGTAAAATATGAAAATAACACGGATAAATTGTAATAATTCAACAATGCTTGCCGTTTTGCAACAATTCGAAGGTGGACGTCACAGATTGATCATCCATTTCCCGTCAGCCTGATACTTGTTGATTCGAAACACGCGAATCATTAAAGTTCTGTTTCTGAAGAAGAAAGTGGTAGACATTTGACGTGATGCAATATCGATGTCACCGTTAATCTATCAACGAGCAAAAATACATCGCTGGCTTTTGTCAGCCGTGAAAAAAGGAATTATCAGCATCGTAGGTACGTTTACTCGTTGATTGCGTGCAAGCAACCGAGAACAATAGCAAACAACGCTGAGAACACCAGTAGCCGTGTAACACTGCAACGAACGCACGAAAGAAGTGAAAGGTTCCTATTTCTTGAAAGCGTTCAAGGAACACACTCCCGCTCTCTTGTCATTATTGACAGCGTACTTCTGTTTTCCACCTGAGGAAAAAGAGTCAAAGATTTACGATCCGTCCGTATTTCTGCTCGTTCGTAAAAATATCGAGAAACAGGGTTAAAATTACACCTGAATGTTTTACTACACACGTTCACAAGCTACAAATCTAATATTGTACTTATATACTCGTTAATAACAATTATACAGTGAAATTGTAATTCGAAAAAGTGGCAGGCAGTTTAACGATTAAATTCCTTTCCTGACGCTTCGAATAACAGTAAGAAAGTCTATAATACAACAATTTTTAAAGATGGAAAACAAAAATTAATATTACAAGCGGAATAATTAATACACTTAGGGTTACCATATTTTTTCATCACTGAACCGAGACAGGTACAAAGACAAAGGACAGAAAATTTGTTTGAAAATAAGAGTACTTTTATCGTAGTAATTAGAAAATCGTGTAAAATGAAAAATAAAATAGTAATTAGAAGTCATACTTTTCTGCAGATAAAAATTTCTTAAGAAATGTTTTATTATTCTTAATTAGTTCGCAGAAAGTTTCGTACACTTTGGAGCTGTTTGAAAACGACGAAATCAGAAAACCGGGACTTACGGTAACCCTAAATATACTTCATTGTAAATGCGTGTGCTGTCTGATTATTTAGAAAGAAAGAGAAAACACGACGTTCTTCGCAACATGTTACAAAGAGGTTGTACAAACGAACTGCAATCACGTCGCAAAATTGCATAAAACACATTGGTAGAAACTGGGTCAGAGGCGGTAAGGACAATATCAACGATAATAATGCATCGGTGCAGGAGCAAAAAGGTCTGTTGTCTATGTGTAGGAAATATCGACGAAGCTTTCCATTCTCGTACTGTCACCTACCGTAGTTCCGTATCGATCACTTGACCGCGCGCACGATGACGAAAAAACCGGGGGTGGAAAAACAGAAAAATGGAAGGATAGAAATTTACCACGTGTGTTCGACTCTAACCTTTTCTTCGAGAATATCGAAAGACGTTGCACATACCTTTCCACTTCTGACACGCGAATTTCAAGCGAAAATTTCCAGCGAAAGCTTCACGTGTTAAATGTCAAGAAAAAGAAAAAAAGAAAGAGAAGAGAAGAGAAGAAAATTCTTCGCGATAAAACGAATACGTTTTTTTCATCAGAGTGTTTACGTCGAAGCAAGTGTAAATAAATGTAAAATTTCTTCTTCGACACGTTGCACACTTGAACCAACAAAAAAAATATAACGAACCATAGTCGTTGACGAAAAATTGACAAAGGGTATAGCAGGATAAAATGGTCAAAAGTGCCCTTGAACCGATTTTACCTGGCAATGCAATATTCAATAGCTTACCAAAAGAAAACATCGTACACCAAGTTTCAACTCCCTATCTCAACTGGGAGGGTAGTTATAGTTTCCTACCGAATTATCGGTTTTTACCACATTTTCCCTATTTAATGGTATGCAAAAATTCTAAAAAAAAATTCTAGAATATTGTAGACATGGTTGTTTATGGCTGCAATTTTTTTCAGATTTTTTCGTTGCAAATTCTAAGTGCAAAAAATCAAAAACGCAAAAAAAAAATGTCGAAAAATGCAGATTTCGAGTTGAAGTTTTCGATTTAGTTTCATTCTTACTTTCATACTTTCTTCAATTTTCGTGGTGTTCGACATATGACGTAAACGATTCTCTTTTCCCCCTAAAACCTGTTAACGATCCAATCTCCTTCGCTTGATGGCGGGTGCAGACAGACGAATGTACACTCATCGACAAAAATACTGTGCACCAACGCCTCTATATACAGGGTGTCACGACATAATAGAGCAACCTATCGTAAGGACGGAAAAAACGTTATCTAGACAATAGGGGTGCAGCAACGTGGTGACCCTTAACTTTCTATCTATTATCGTCCTCCTCCTCCTCCGGTGCGGAAGTATTTCTAAAAGT
Source organism: Habropoda laboriosa (assembly GCF_001263275.1). Classification (NCBI taxonomy): domain Eukaryota; kingdom Metazoa; phylum Arthropoda; class Insecta; order Hymenoptera; family Apidae; genus Habropoda; species Habropoda laboriosa. Next base: position 710,354 of record NW_017100168.1, read on the forward strand.
GAAATCGATAAAGGTCAATGCACTAACGAGCGCGGTGTGCTCGCAATAATTGGAAGATATCGTTTCCAGAATACGAGAGCCAGGTGTGCCTGGGGAAACGAAGCAAACGCTATTGTCACGGTACATTTAACAATTTTTGCTAAAACGTTTGATTTCAGATCGCCTGATGGATCGATTCAAACGATTCTCCCTCTAATTTTATTCTGGACAATCTGTAATTCCATTAACGTTTCCGGGGAAACGTGAAAATTCTAAGAAACAGCGAAAGGAGAATTTCCGAATCTTTTGTAAAGGTAAACTGTTTTGATGTTTAACGTAAAAGTGATCCAACATCCATACTTTGTCTCGCTTCCATTTTCTCTGCTCCTTTTATTTCTGCACAGTCTACTTTCATTTTTGTATCTTTCGCCTCTGTTATTAATACACAATAAAATCATTAATAAAAATAACAATTTACATGTGGTCCCAGTTAAAGGAGGCCACTTAAATTTCTTAAATTTATTTTTAACGTCACGAGAAATGTTTGCAGCACGATTTCAATCATTAAAAAAACAAAGAACAAGGAACTTTTCAGAAATAATTTAAATCGTGCTACAAACATTTTTCGTGACATTAAAAATAAAGAAGATATTTAGGTAAGTGGCCTCCTTCGGCTGGTGCACCCTGTGTACCTTCTCTGTACCTACCTTGCTCTGTTATTTTATCATACATAATAAGGCCATTAATAATAATATACAATCCCCCCAAAAAATCTAAAGAAAGTAAGAACAACGAGTAAACTACTGAATGTAATTTCCTTAAAAAAGAAAAAAAAAAAGAAAAGAGCAAGCTAAAACTATCCCAACGTATACTCTTGGTTACAATGATAGTATTACGTTGAATAATTCTTCCCCAGAGGTATAAGTATAATTTATTATACATCGATACGTGCAACAACCGTCCCAGGCAGATATATGTAGATAAAACTTATGTATACCGAAGGAACGGCCGAACAACTGAATACACAGGTTTTATAATACACGCGTTGTGTTAACACTGGTCAACATTGAAAGCAAACAGCTGATTCAAGGCTAACGCCCACTAACGTCGCACACGTTCCTGCGATAGTAATGAGGCCTGCGTTTGAGGTAACCTCCGACCTACCTTAAGCAACGACGTGACGAGACCGAGACTGAGACACGCGTTATTATTTCACTATAGCCTATCTCGAGACACGCTACTTCCCTTCCCTTCGACCATGAGAAAGACCAAACTTTCCGTGAGAGCGGACAGATATGATAGTTATTCGTTAGATCTTTCGTTATCACCGGTCCGTGATTTTCCACGGACGACACATTCACGACAGAGAGATTTATAGACTCTCGCTACGCTCGAAATCATCGGAGGATTAAAGCGTTGCTAGATCGTGCCACAAATAGGAATTTCATTTTGGAAAGGAAATTTTGAGATTACCGTTTCTAGGTTATGTTATCGATAAGTTGAATTTTTTTGAAAAAAAAGAAAAAAAGGACAAAATAGTGAATTTGAGTAAACTGCAAGTTGGAAGTTTTAGTTTAATTTAACCTGTAGATCAACTGTATACACGGTTCAATAAAAAGTGCTGCTCTGACCTTTATCGAGATGGAATATCGAAACGATATTTGGAGGATTAAAAAGGATCTACCAAAAAAAAAAGGACTCATGGACCTACTATAGGTCTCTCTTCCAGAAACCTCCTCAGTTTCATGTGCATAACGAAAAAGGTCAAATGTAAATGACGTTTATGGTACAATAGAATTTTTCAAATTTACACTTTCATCCGTTTCACGTCGAAGGACAGAGATCATTTCAAATAAGTCTTGATCAATATTAATCTTGAATTCATAATAGACTAATAATGTGAATCGATTAAGCAATGCAATCGAGTGTGCTTTTAACTGTCCGGTATAATTCAAGTGGCTTGATCATACTAACAACGATCCCTTTTTACATCGTCATAGGCGATCGAACATCCCGACTTTTTCTTTTACGTAATGACCAATGGCACAAAAGTGACCTGTTCGCTTTAATTGGCAAGCGTTGGATGAATTATACCAGACCGTTATTTTCGACAGAATTTTTTGGCATGATTCGAAAGCAATTTGCCAGCAATTAAAGTGTTCCTTCGATAAGCCTCAAGCCGGAGCTTTATGTTAAGTGAACTGTATTGCTGTCATCAGGTGAGTGTCTCGTTAATTCCAGTTGGCAGGAGTAAGTTGATTATCTAACATCGACTATCGGCAGGCAATATTACATTCGACTTTTGATTATCCCTTTCTTTTTTCTCTCCTTTCACTCGAATATTAACCCTTGCATAGGCAACCGGATACCCATTTCTATACTTTCCTTTAATCATTTTTTTACGTTCTTGTGAAAGTATCAAAAAATTACTCCGGATCACCACTTTTTGGATATTTTTACGACGAAATGCATTTTCAATGTAAAAATTTATGCAGACAATTTTGCCATATTAAAGCTTGAAACAACCGTGAACATTTTGGTTGGCTACACACAAGGGTTAATGATAAAATATATATTACAAAAGGGTACTTTTGTCCATTGCATAAAAATGTGTGATTTGAATTTTAAAATGTGACATTTCAGGTTACAGCATAATTGTCCGAAAAGGTTGTATATCGATTTCAATGCATACGCGTGGGATCACTCTTTCGTTCCGATGAATACCACATAGCAATAAAGGAGGGAAACTTTCCACTCTTTACAGACTGGAAAAGTACCGAAAGCGCGTGACGCACATTTTCCAGAGGACATGGTGTGCCTGTGCCAATATTCCACTTCATAAACGTAAAGGGTACTTGAATTCGTTATAAACACTGTGAAAATATCTGTGTCGGTCAAAAAGTTCCCCTGTTATTCATTGGTCAAAAAGCGAGGCTGGTTTTTGCTCTTTACGAAAAATTATTCACCGAATGAAATTTACGTGCAGTTATTGCAATATGAAATTTTCTTTTTGTATAAAAGCGACATTACTTCAAAAATGGTTTCATTACAATTTTGCCAATTCCTTTCGAAATATTCGTCCAAGGATATTCCACGAATTTTCTGTACCTGAATTTCTCAGCATTTCTGACTAAAATGCAAAAATTTGTTAGAAATAACGAAATTAAAACATGTCGTAGAAAGATATCCATAATAAATACATCCATTCGATAAAAAAAACCCGAATGTTTAAAATAGCGAACTCATCGAGAAACGCGGCATTAAAAAAAAAAGATGGCTCGAACAATAAAGCAATTAACAAAGAAACATCCGTCTACGAAATATCTCTAACAATCGTTCAGCATTGAACGATAAATCTACGACACTGCTAAATCATGTGATTGTTGCACGAATCGTGGAGAAACGCCAATGGAACTGATGATCCGTCAGTCGACCACGTGACAAACGCTGAAAGCACGTGCTCCGCATCAATTATAGTCGAAACCAGTAAAGAGCCGTCCGGCAAAGGAATTCCACGCAAACCGACTAGCCTGCCGGCGCGCCGCTCTCGAATACAGATGCAACACACACGGGATCGCATTGCAGGCTGTTTCGCAACGTGAAGAAAAGAGAACCCGGGGAAAAGATATATGTAGCTAGGCGAAGCGTCGCATTCGACTGGACACGAAGTGAGAAAAATGAAACATGTCATAGAGTTAATCGCTCCGGGGATACACAGGAAGAGGATCTAAAACGATACTGAAACTCAATTGGCACGGTGAAACACGTGTAACATAATTGACACCGCGAGAATAACACAGTTGACACTGATCAGAGATGCAAATGGAATGTACACTTTGTCTAATTTCATATCCGAACGAATTGCAAAATGTAAAGAGGCAAAATAAGTTTTAGAGATGAAAGATATTTATGTATGTACTTTCTGGACGAAACAAGATTTATCTTATCTTTCATTTCTAAATGTATCATTTTCGACTATTTAATCTTAGGGGTTGTTTTCTTTTTCTATTAACATTGGAAGAAATTGAAAATAAAATGTAGAAGTATTTAAACTTGTAAATTAATTCAGTTACAAAATTGACGGTATTTTTTCAAATTGAGTGTTATAATTTCGTAAAATAATAACAACGTCTAATGCATAAATGTTTCATAATACATCGGCGACACCAGCTGTTCAAAATACATAAAATTTAATTATACGCAATGAACGATTACTATTTCCCGGCAAAAAGTGGTATGCACAGGTATAAAATAAGCGACGATTGGCGGTAACGTTTCATACCGCATTATTTGGTGTCTACGACTAGGCCTCGAATGAGTCAAGATGGTACGCGTTGGGCAACATTTAGACGAGCGAAGTATTTGAAGCGTAAGTAACAGAACTGACGATTACAACATACGAATTTACTAGGAACTTTTGCTTATACGAGCGTATGATCTCATCTTTGGCATCTTCGTGGCAAGAACACTGGAAAATATATTGTGCAAAGCAAAAACGGAAAATAAGGAGGGGGAAAAAGGTTACGAAATCAGATTAAGAAGAACAATCATTCCTTAACATCATCAATGAAACCAAAGACACACGAATAATCGATTCAATCGATAAAAAGATTGTCAAAAAATCCAGATACAAAGTGCTAGATATTAAATATTCGATAACAATCTCTAAACGATAAATTATTTATTAGTGTCACGACAATTTGCCACTGTATTTTCACTAATAACCTCACTTCCTATTTCAAATCCTATTTAATGATTGTCACATCGATATTACGAACGCGTACAATAAACTTCCATGTGCAGATCAGTTACGAAATCTTAATCTCCACGTGGCTCGAAATAGGTTATGAAAACTAGGCGAGATGCGTTTTATTTCTCCTCGACAAAGAAAGAGAGAGAGAGAGAGAGAGAGAGAGAGAGAGAGAGAGAGAGAGAAGAAAAATTTCCTGTCAACTGGCGCAACCTTCCTTGTCCACTCGATCACGCTACGATTCCACGAAGAACTGCCAAGGGTTTCCGCAAATAATGCATCAGCAACGATCAGAATTGCCACGACAAAGGAAAGCACCACGAGGACAAGGCGGATGACGAGGAATGGCGAGCCGCGCTGGCGACCCAGTCGGTAAATCCCCGTCGCCACAATGTCTGCCACTGGCAAAAGATAGTCTCCTCCACACACCACCGCGATCTTGTTACTCATCGTTAGAACGAGAGACCGGGCACCTCCGCCAAATAAAGCGAGAGAGGCGCGTTCGCAACAATACGACCAACGGAGAAAGGCGTATTTCCATGCATACAATGCAGACATATACTCGTCAGAGTACGCTCGTTTCGTTCGAGCGGAAGTCAAGTTTAACGCGTGTGTATGTACGTCATTGGCTAATCATTCTCTAATGGCGATTTTTTTTTCTCTCTTTTTTACACTGGAGACTGTAAAAACGTGTCGTTTGATTAGAAAAAATGCAGAGGCGACGATAATACGTATCGTACAACCGCGATAAGAGCATGAACACTGATAAGAGTGAAAACGCTGCTTGAAAAGTACATGTATTTTACAGAGATATGTGTTTGTAAAATTTCGAGGTTTTTTCTTTTCTTTTTGAAGGTGTAGATAATGATTGTGTAATCTTTTCTTTTGTTACGTTACTCGAAGGTCACTGTGGAATAATTGTGCTGTACATATTCGAAATAGTAAAGAGATGTAAACAGACAGATTTCATAGAAAATTGATATATTGATAAAAATCTTTCCTTTTATTCTACCTATATAGATAACGATAGCTTTTTCTTTCTCTCTTTCTCTCTCTCTCATTGATTGACAGCTACGAATTACACGTAGATAATTTATAGCTCAAACCTATAAAAATGTCGAACGTAAATAATTTTCCGCTGTGACACTTATTTATATCGAAAGTTATGTACTATATTAATGTACCTGCGTCTATGAAGAGGGAAGAAACAGACACGTGTATCCGGATACGTCATGTATTGTTCGGTAGAAAATACGCTGTTGAATGCATTTCTAATGTAAGCGATGACGTATTGATGTATCACTTGTAATATCTAGAGTGACATACTTTTACGAGCAGGAAATATTTTTGTCATTTTATACGCATAATATCGTTCTTATAAACGAAGGAAAAAATATAGTGAAAATTGAAGGGAAAACATTAATACACAGGATATCTCTCGTCTAACTTTAAGAACTGAAGCATTGCTCTTTCTGTTTTCAATATTTAACCTGTTAAACTGTGTAAGACGAGTTAACTCGTCATTGGTTAGCCAATACTTGGAACACGATCATTTATTTCTCCAGGGATAATTCATTTTTAATTATACTGTGCACGAACGTGAAATACATCATATTCACATTTGCAAGAACGAAGAGGAAGTGTAATTGGTCATAATTCTTACCTACCCATTTTTAATTATAACAGAATCTCTCTTCCGAAAGTTACATCTAATTTTACGTACAGAACAATTAACGAAAATAACTATTGCTACTTTCATTTTATGCTGAATTGTCAAAGAAAAATTAAGGTCAAATCTAAATCTTTTCACATGAAAAAAAAAAACTAATATTCACGAACGAAATTCCGTTGTAAATTAACAATCCTGCTCTACGTAATGTCATAATTCCAGTTAAAAAAAAAAAAAAAAAAATGAAACAGTGTCATCGTTAAGGTATGAAGATTGTCCTGAAATGTGTTTCATATCTTCGTCAACGGAAAAAACTGTCTTCGTCACATAACGAAACGATTTATACGGTCATGACACACGCAATAGTTTTTACAAGAACTGTTTCTTTTTTTTAACGCTGTTCGCAGTGTTTGTGCCCTTTAAAACGCTTCAAATGCACGAGGAACTTACCGCTTCTTAACGTGTACATATTGTATGTGCACGTGTGTCAGATATGTACACTGTAAAACGAAAATATCGGTGATTCAACTCTTTTGATACTAAAAGCCGATTATACTTGTTGACTGCTGGTACGTTAAGAATTACAGCCACGAACAGATAAATTCCTAGAACGTAATTGTAACTATTTCTCCTTGCGAAATAATTGCGTAGCAAAGGAAATAATAGGATATTCGTAAACCGAAATATCGTAAATTATTTCAGCAACTTGAGAAATTATTATTTCAATATGTATTGTTACTCTGATTATTTATAAGTATGATCGGTACAGTAAGAAGATAACGAAACAATAATGCAATTAAAAACTTATCCAATCCAGCACGTAAGATACACTTGCAACATGTAGCACAATGTTCTAATTAACGGGTTATGAGATATGATCAGGAAACATTACATCACGGATTATACAAGTACAAAAAGTAATGAAATATCGTGCACAGCTCAAGGAAAATGCAGATTAATTGACCAAGAGCGGCGGAGGAAAATCGTTCTCGATGAAAATAAACGGAAAACGTCGATTGGCCACTTGTGCAAACCTCTGCTGCCCGATGCTTATGAGATGCCAGAATCTTTCTTACGTTACATCGACCATAACTAAGAAGTTTCGACGAATTGCTTTGAAACTCACGAAGCATCGTTCGACAAGTCTGTAATTGTACGTATAACAGGTTCATTTGACGCGGAAACACTTAAAATTGATATTCAAGATTTTTCCCACGAAACATTTGGATAATGTTAAATTCTGACCGTTTGATTTTTTTCAACTTTCCAACTAATCACGCGGAGAAGAAAAATGCAAGAAGTACATATTCAAAAATAAAAGTTCTCTGGCAAGTACATATTCTGGATTAACCCTCTAGTGTCGAGGCGGAGTCTCAGAGACTCCGCTGATTCTACCTTTTTTGTTTTCGTCCATTCTATTTAGAACTCAACGTTATTATATTAAAATGAAATTAATCCAACCAATCACTCTATTCTATAACGTTCATTAGGAAAATGGGTGATAAAGGTAAATCAGTAAGAAAAGTTGTCAGAAATGTTCTGTATTTATGTATAAACTAACCGGAAGTTGAGGAGTTTCGTGGACTCCGTGTATCGGGCTTTACGTCCCAAAAACGGTGTCTCGACAGTAGAGGGTTAAATAATTATAAAATAATAATACAGGGTGTTCCGGAAATCGTGGTACTCAGGATTTACTATACTAGACACAAGAGAACACCATGGATTTACGACACAGATCACTATTTATACACATTCATTAAATACATTACAGGGACGATTCGGACACGTTTGCACTCAATATAAACTATGTAGGATTTTCATTATATAGGAGTGACAATTCATTGGACACGATACGAATGACACTATACTAACCATTGGACCCGGTATAAATGACATTGGTACTGTTGGACCTGGTATAGGTGATACTAAAATCAAAGGAGTCGATACAGATCGAACTGTAGCGATAAAACAGATAAAGATGAAACAGTAAGTATCGGACTCGATAACGATGGTACAGTAACCATCAGATAAACTGCACAATAATCATTGAGCAAAATCAGGACCGTAAGTTGATGTGGGACTTGAAGCTACATCGTGACTCTGCATCAAACCCAAATCTCTGAACCTGAATCCCCGGCCGGACTGGAACACCTCAAGTTGGACCTTAGGGTACGTGTTCATGTGAAAGATTTTCACGATAATTGCTCTAGAGAGTGCTCTCGAATTGTGTATCCAGCTCTCTGCCTGCACTCTCTGTACTGTAGACACTGATAAATTTCACTCTCGAGAGCAACTCGCGATAGTTTTTCTCTCAAATGAACAGATACCCTTAGACTAAATCCAAACCTCCAAGGTCTCAGTCTGGTCAGAAGTCTAACATCAATCTACGGCCCCGATTCTGCCCAATTGTTATTGTGCCGTCTGTATCTGATCCGATGGTTAATGTACGATCGTTATTGAGTCCAATACCGTTCATATCGGGACCGATGGTTACTGCACTGTCCTTATCGAGTCCGATGGTTACTGTATCGTCCGTATTGGGTTGTACAATTACTATATCATCCGTATCAAGTACGATGACTGAAGTACCGTTCGTATCAAGTCCAACGGACCAAACGTCAGATGTATTATTTTTCTTTCTAATAGCTCAGATATAGCTTGCATAAAGTGTGTTTTATCCTACATATAAAATCCTATACATCTTATATCGAGTTAAATCACATCCAACTAGGCACTGCATATATCCAATCTTTAGTATTCTATACTACGTATCAACCGAAGATAGAGGTCCAATAAATCCTGAATAATCAACGTTCGTCTTCACAGATACAGAGTCTTCTATACCACGTGTAATAGGCTCGGTGTCGTGTATGTATCGAGTCTAATGAGTTCAGTATGATCTGTATCAAGTGTAATGGATCTAAACCTATCGTCATGGAACCTAATAGGTCCGTGGCAGTCTATATCATATCTGTGGAGTTCAACACCATCTGCGTGAGATTTAAGAAATCCAAATCATCAATCCGACTCATCTAAGTCGCGTTTTATTTATTCTAATCTATTTATAATTGGCATAGTAGGTTATGGTATCTTTCTCTGTTATTTTAACCAGAATTTATCACGTTTAGTTTCCTCCTCCTATTCTGGATTCAAGATCTCTGTATAATAATTTCACGTCTTAAGGATCTTTTATATGTATATACAGGGTTACCATATTTTTTTCATCGCGAAACCGACAAAAGGAAAATTTTTTTAATAATCTACTTTTATTATAACAATTGTAAATAAAATGAAAAATGGAACAGTAATTAAAAGTATAGCAACGATCTACAGTATATTCTCCACAAGTGTCAGACCGCAACGAAGCTAAACCTGACACTCGTAGAGTCAGGGACCAACGTTTTCGAGCCTCGTGCCCGCCTTTGTAGTTTGCCGAACGTAGACAAGGACAGCGAATAAATGATAAGCATGAAACGTGAGTCAAGCCAACCAAGCCATTTAAATATCAACTTTTATAATTTTACGTTTCTTTATCCCGAAATTTTTCTTAACATATTGATGAGATATTTATGATGAAAATGACATAAAACACGACATAATTTGAACAACATTTACTTATCAACACGTTCACTGTCACGCCAGATTTACAGGTTACTGTCAGGCGGCCACAAGAAAATACATTTTAAGCATAGGATTATAGTATTATGCTTTATAGTTTGTTTTTTTCAATTGAAAATAATGACGTTCAAAATTTTTAGTTGACAATATTTATTTTATTTTAATTATTCTAAACATTTGAGGCACTCCAGTCGCTGATGACTTAATCATCCTACCATGGCCATATCGAGGAAACAATCTAACGTTAAAACTTATTGAGTGATTCATTTAATTTCATAATATATCGCTTTAGCGAGCCACCGTTTGGTTGCCAATTGTTTATCACATAGTCGGCCTACCTCCACGTAAAAAAAAAAATGTAGGGTCGATTCCACAAGTGTCGGTAAAATGTAGGGTAGATAGCAGCAGAAAAGCTGCTAAACAATTAGAATTAAATGTAACGATAGAAATTATTGCAATAATGCGTAATGCAATTGAAAAATTGAAAGAATCAAA
>NW_017100168.1:724936-731123 GCF_001263275.1 Habropoda laboriosa
AAAGATAAGGATGAAACGTGAGTCGAGGCAACCAAGCGATTTAAATACCAACTTTTTTAATTTTACGTTTTTTTATCCCGAAATTTTTCTTAATTTTGCTGTCTGGCGTGACAGTGAACGTGTTAATAAGTAAATGTTGTTCAAATTATATCGTGTTTGATATCATTTTCATCAGAAAAATCTCACCAACATGTTAAAAAAAATTTCAGATGAAAATAAGTAAAATTAAAGAAATTATATTTTTCTATTATCATTTGTCGAGCCGTGAAATCTCGTAAAGGAAACCGACTGGTGTAGCGTTACACGCTTGACTGACTGCGAGCGAGATAACATGGGCGTAGCAATGACGCAACCTAGGCGTAGGACCATCTATACTGTCACTTGTAGAATCCAAACTTACTGACTCTTGTAGAGAATTTACTGAATTTGGAAGCTAAGTTACAACATGTTTCTGTAGATAAAACTTTCTTAAGTCCGTGCACTTTAGAGCTGTTTAAAAATCAAGAAAAAATCGGGAAGTATTTGTAAACCGAGCGGGACAAGGATTGAAAAACAGGACGTATGGTAACACTATTTATATACAATTCTACGTGCTCAAGATCGTCAGTGATGGACCAACTGTGTCTACACGTATTTATCTCAGCTAAGCTATAGTTTATATTCTAATATCATTATTTCAAATATTATACTACCTAATTTGCTACAGGTATATACAGTTACTCTCACTAGTATTCGAACACTCTTTAGAACAGTATAACTTTTTTTAAATTGAACCAAACGACTTGAGTTTTTTTTTTTTAGAAGTTAGAAGGATTAGTATACTAGATGACGTGTACGAAAAATTAAAAAAAAACTAGATGACGTGTACGAAAAATTAAAAAAAAATTACAATGTGTAAAAATCGCGAAGAAAATTGTAAAGATCGCTTTTTATAACTTTTTCTTTTTCTGAGCCCGTAATGAAAATTGAAAAAATACGTTTTGTAGATTCGTGTCAATTATATGCATGCTGAAAGTTTCATCGAAATCGGAAAATTGTGAAAATCGCACTATTTCGCGACTTTTGGCCTGTAACTGCAATAAATTTGTAGATTTTTACATCTTTCGATGCCCGTCGCTTGTTTCTGCACACAGAATGCACATAATAAGCAACAATATATAAATAAACCCAAAATATACTACTCGTTGTAATATTGAGCGAATAAAAAACAATTGCCTATCCAGTTTCTATTTTTTTTGAAATTATATTCATAAAAATCCTCCGTCATTATTATCCAATCTGCATCCCTTTATAGTGCTTCTGTTGCAGAGCTACAAGTCCATGTGTACTGTGTATCCTGAAAACTGAACTTTCCGCGTAACTTGTCGCTTTCGTCTTATTCGACGGGGGAGGTTTCAAAGAAGTTGATTCACCCTAGTCGGTTAATGAAACGCGAACAGAATAATGCAGTAATGAAGTGAATAATGTAGTTAAGCATCGTAACTCGATAATAACGAGCGTTCTCGTGAAGGTTCTCTCATGGTCACGTCGACAAATCTAGTTCACATGTTGTTGCAAATCAATTTTCCAACTTTTAAAAACCTATGAATTACATTAAACAAAAAGAAAGAAGAAAAAGCAGTTTGTAAAATTATATTGTTGAACAATTGTGCAGTTTAGCACTGCCTGATAAACAAATTTATCTGTAACTATAATATATCTTCCATCTGGCAATATATCTTAATTGTAAATTCGTATTTTCTTTCATTTATTCCCACTTTTCTGTTCATCCTTCAAGGAACGTACGAGAAGTATGATTTATTGACAGCAATATCTTTCAACCCTCTACGCATCCATTTGTCTATATTTTACAATCTCGTTTTATTATTTCTTCATTGTTACACCATTGCAGTTTTTTTATAATAATTATTTTTTCGATATTTATTCTTGCTTCGGCCAGAAAAATGCGAAAGAAGAAAATCGACCGAAATTTTTCTCGCGAACGAAGAAAAATCAGGTTATAGAGGGTTCAAGAAATGAATATCGAATGTGACAATTCTTTTCACCGATACGTATTAATCAACCGTTTTACGGTCATGTAAATGCATACACGCGCGTATCTACCAATAATGTGAGAAATATTTGGAAAATAGGACGATGACGTAAGTGGCCGTTGCTAAACCAAGTTGAAGTGTTTACGTTAGAAACAGAGTGAAATCCGATTTAGCTAGATAAAAGCATATCCATCGAGTATCTAAATAAATCTCTGTAATCTTGTGCGTACCGTTAGGAAAGAAGAGTAAAAAACCCGAATAAAATGTAAATATCCCCAAATATCGGTGTAATCGGAACATGTTAAACATAAAGAGACAATACTATTTGAATAAACGTAAACCTTTTCGTATCTTCCATACAGAATAACAGCTAAAGAAACAATTAAAGGTGAGTTTCCTTATAGATAATTTTAATTATTCTAATTACTTTAATTATTTTATTTTAATTATGTAAAAACGTAAGCTTCATTAGAAATAACGCTTACCATTATGAGTCACTGTTACGCCAAAAATAGCAATGAAATATAACAAACAATATAATAAATTATGGAAATTCACAATTGAGAGTGAAATATAATCGGATAATTCTGGAGATGAGAATTTATAAAATTTTCTTGCAGATATTATTCTATACTTTAGATTTAAATTCAATTGTAAAATAATTTTTTCATTGTCGGCGTCGCCCTTTAGTCACATTCAGCGCCACTTCTTTACTCGAAAATTGAAAATTTGCAGATTCGTGATTTTGTCATAAGAGGGAGGATGATATCTTCAAGGTGAAATCACTTAATAATCGAAATTTTTCAAAATGGTAGTGAACGCATTTGAATATAGTCCACTAATTGTTTCAGTGCTAAAAAGTCATAATAAAAAACAATCACGTTGCACGATGCGTTGCCTACAAATTGTCGCAGATAACTGATGTATTTCGAAAAGGCTGGTTTTTCAGAGATTCGAATTATTTTTAAACGTGAAATAAAATTTTTTCGTTACTTATTTTTATAATCCTTCATTTTTCAGCGTTACAACAATAGGAAAAGGTTTCGTTGGAGCTCCGTGTGGCTGCGTATGAAGTTCGTCGAACGAGACAACTTCGATTTACCCGCATATGTAACGGTAATTAACGCGGATAATTAATAGTCTAACGGCAACGTTCGACAATCGTACTTATGCGTACAGCTAAGTGATTACGAAAATATTTACACACAATCGGGCGTTATAGCGGCTCGTAAAAAGAGAGAGGAAAGTTGCAGGTCTATTGCCTGGGACATTTTTCTCATTTTGAAAAATTTATAGAGTTTAATCTTAAAAGCGACGCCACCAGGTGATTTTTAACCAATACAGTGATCTACATATTACGAAAACAATATGTTTATTAAGAATTCGACTCATATAACATATCACATTTTTCAAGATATATTACTGGTCATCATGGGTATTTCTTAATTTTTCGGGAATATGTACGAAATTTCATTTGAATATTCGAATTTTATTCGATTCAAATTTCAAAAAGAATACTTTGAGGTGTTAAACAATTGTATTGAACATAGTGAACGATAATTATCAGGCACAGTGTGCATTTATCGATTAATCGTTTCGATTTCTTTGAAAATCGTTATTCGCTAAATAAAATACGCTATGCATTGTTTTATTTTTTAAAAATTAAATACTGAATAATTAACAGTTGCAATAAAAAATATTGAAATTTATACAGTACATACTACGGTGTCGTAACAGGTACATATATGTATGTATATCTCAGCTATTATTACCTACTTCCTGATTAAAACTAAAGGGTACACTGTGTATCTTATATAAGGTGTCTCAATCACCAGAAACGTCTTGGCCAAAGTGAAATTTTCCCTTGCATTCTGACATACTATGAAAAAAATTATCTTAATTCCATTTCTATGTAACTTAACAAATAAATGCTGCCTTTTCTTATTCCACGGAAATTGTTATTTCATATAAAAAAATAATTATTAAACTAGTCAATCAAAATAATAACTAAAATGTTACACTTAAATGATTTAAAGTGAAATAAATTGTTTCAGACGGACGTCTTATTTTTAGATCACTCTGTATATATTTACCTTGATGCGATGCGTTGCACTGTCTAAAAATTTGACGGCAGCGATGTCGTTAATTTGCGTAATAATTGTTCTCAAGTCCACTACGAAAAACTGACTGTTCTCCAGTAGCAGCTTCAACCAGTAGCAACGAAATTGCTAATATCAAGAAGCGTTTCACTAATTATTTATGCACTCACTGAACAAATTTTTCACCACTGAACTCTGTACACCGTCGATAAACAGGTAATGCCGGCACAGTGTGTTCTCTCTCTCCTCCAAGATTAAAAGCTGTTAAGTACAAACTGCCAATTTGTCGTTTCGTATAACCAATTGTGAAAAATGAACTTCACCTATTCTCTTACTCGTTTCGTCGAACAAAATTAAAGTACTGTAGATTTCGATTTATGATAAGTACTTTGTACTGCTTGCGTTGAGGTTAGGTTTTGCATTAAGTACAAAAATCATGCGAGCTATTAAGTGACGTTGGTAACGAACCCTATGATTTGCTAATACACGTCACGCGTACTTTTTCGTCGTTCAGTTGCATACACTTCCTTCCGGTTTCTTGCATTTGGAACACATAAGAACGTAAACAATTAATACGTTTGCGATCCCATAAATTCAATGATTCGATGATGTCACAGTTGATTAAACAAGAGATCTTTCGTTTTTGTTCCACCGGAATCTTTTTTCATTCATCGAAACTTACGTTGCCAAAAAAAGCATCTCGTACCATTCACGGTATCTATCGGTAAGACGAATATAAGCACAGTTAATCACCAAGCTATAGTAAAATTCACGAATTTCCTTTCTGAAAACGTTTCAACGTATCGACCGGCTTGTTTTTGTGAAAATTTTCGCTACACCAAGAAGCGCGCACAAATACGTTGAATTTGACCTCTTGCAATGGCGAGCCTCGTCTCCCCGTTTTCTCGATGGAGACAACGAACGACGTTTATCGCTTCTCTTTAAAATCAGAATGCGTGCATCCGTCCAATTTCCGTAGGAGAAACTTCGGAATAATTGACACAACGAAAATCAGCTTCCTCTCAAACTTGTCATTCAACGATGCAACATCAAATGACACTTAACCTAAGCACGTCATTAAAAATGCCGAACGCACCACTATCGTGTTCGGGGTATCCTCAACTCTAACCTTGAAAATGCGAGTTTCGAACTTCGTGCTTAAGCTTTACGAAAATAAGTACGCGGATAAGTAACGAACGTCGACGATTCTTCTCGATATTGTTTCCACCGTAGAGAAAAGTGACTCGTCACTGAAGCTTTTTTCGCGAACGAGATTATTCTATATATTCATGCGAATACCGTCGATCACTCCTTACCATCGGACGGATGAATAAACCACAAAGTAAAGATATTTTTCTTGAATAGCCGAGGCTATGGTGCCGCGTTATAGGCCGTGAAGCGGCCGGCACGCAAGAAACCGGTGGCAGTCTCAAGAAGCGCACACCCCCGATCGCGCATCCTTCCTGGAGCCCTGGCGAGAGCCAACTGCTCCGCACGCTTGTATGCCAACATTCAAGGCGGTTCCACAACCGACCAGCTGACCGAACGAACGGCCTGAATGTACGATACACACACCGGTTCGTTTCGCCCGTACGCTATACGAATGCAACTTTCCACTATTAAATACGTGCGGCCAGAACATCGAACGCGTACACTAACCGAAAAACCGGTCTGTAGCAGCCAAGAAATTAAACGGAAAAAGAGTAAATCGGAAAAGACCAACAGTACCCTACGCCCCCCACCCGTATCTAACGTAATCGTCACTTCACCTTATTAAATTTTCAATTGCATCGAAAGAGGGCACCACTGACCGCGATCTTCAACCAATATATACACTTTTATTACCAATAAGTTGCTTTGAAAAATTGTTGCAATAAAAATTGAATCACTAGAAAGTTAGTAGGAGTCAGATGCACTTATTTTATTTGATTTATGACGGTTTTTTCAGTAATGTTAATGTTCTTATATACATTATTCATTAATTCAGTAATAAAGTCTAATATTATTACTAATAATTGATATATTTAAATTTCATTTATTAAGTTTTATAACAGG
>NW_017100168.1:731561-734353 GCF_001263275.1 Habropoda laboriosa
TTAAACTCCGCTCCAACATATATTTTTTATGTTTTATGTTTCTTGGTTCCAATGTTCTATTGATTAACAACTATCATCAATGTTATATCAAAAAAGAGGGCGCAGTCGCATCTAAATACATAAGTATGGGCATGGAATACATGCATATACGTATTCATACACGTGTACATGAAGATGACTATAAAAGTAAATCGTTTGATTTGCATCGGAAATTTTACAATTTCAAGCGTCACGAATATAACCAGTAAATGAAACAAGAAGAGAAGAATTTTAGTTTTGGTAAAATACGTTTCTTATATTTCCATAAAGTATTTGTCATTGTTTTTAATATTTTATGTTATAATGTGTACTTTAATCTTTCAGAACAGATGTTCCTGTTATAAACTAATAATAATTTATTGTAGGCCAACATATTAGCAAACTATAACAAAAATGTGTGGAATTTGGTCTCTCTTTGGATTAGATATACCATCTTTAAGTCATATATGTGAACATTTTGAGAAAATAGTACATCGTGGTCCAGAAGCATTCAAACTTGAATATGACCGTAGAGTTAAAGTATGACTTTGTTAAAATTTTTTAAATATTTATATGTGCTTTCATTAATATAATGAGTACATAATATGAATAATATATCTTTATGGAATGCAGCCAATGAGACTTTATCAATATCCACATTTGTTTCTATTGTGTAATGGTGAAATTTATAATTACAAAGAGGTAAAGCATTCTATATTCACTTTTATTTAACTACAACTATTTTGTTTTTATGTAATTGTCCTATTTTTGGTATGATATATTAGTTTATAGATTAGTTGGTTAGTTGATTGCATAAATTGTAACTTTATAGATTACTTTGAAGCATGGATTTGCATATGCTACCAAATGTGATGTTGAAGTAATAATACATATATATGAACATTTTGGTGCTGAAAATGTTGTTAGAATGCTTGATGGTGTTTTTGCATTTTGTTTAATGGATATAAAAAATAGAAGAATTCTTATTGCTAGGGATCCTTATGGTGTTAGACCTCTTTTCCGCTTATATTCTGATGATGGACAACTTGCAATTTCTTCAGAAAGCAAGGTAACTAAATAATAAAATGTAATTTATGTCAGTACAAAAAAATATTTTTTGCATTAAAATATTTGTTTAGGGACTTATTGGAGTATCAAAACAAATAACATCAAAATGGATATTGGAACCATTTCCACCAGGTTATTATGAAGAATATGAAATTCTAAATGATGGTAGAACAAAATTATTGACTAAAACAAACTATTATAAACCTGGAGATAAACCCAGTTTTGAAACTTATGTTCCTTGGAATGGTGTGTTGAATCACACAACACAACATTGATAAATCCTACATAGATAAAATGAAATAATGGAATAAATAATGGACTTCTTTTTTAGATTTGAACACTGCAGATGTACATGAAAATATAAGAAAGTTACTTTCAGCTGCTGTAAAAAAAAGATTAATGACTGATAGAGAAATTGGGTGTCTATTATCAGGTGGTTTAGATTCAAGTTTAATTGCTGCTTTACTTGTAAAACATGCAAAAGAGATGAACTTACCATATAAAATAAAAAGTTTTGCAATTGGTATGGGAGATAGTCCAGATATTATTGCAGCTAGACAAGTTAGAGACGATATTTTTATATCAAAATGATTCATTCCTTATATTAAATCATTAAATATAATAATATTTATTAGGTTGCAGAACACATAGGAACAGATCATCATGAAATAATATTTTCAGAAAAAGATGTTGCTAATATTTTAGATAAACTCATTTATCAGTTGGAGACTTGTGATATTACTACAATTCGAGCTTCCATTGGGTGAATTATTCTGTCTGCAAATTAAATATTTTAACTTCGTGATTAAATAATCAGTATATACTCAAAAACATTAATATAAATTTCAGTATGTATCTTATCTCAAGATACATTAAACATAATACAAAAACAGTTGTAATATTCAGTGGAGAAGGTGCAGACGAGCTGGCACAAGGATACATTTATTTCAGAGATGCGCCCAATGCGGTAGAAGCTCATAATGAATCTATTCGATTATTAAAAGATATCTATTTATATGATGGCTTGAGAGCAGACAGGACAACCAGTGCATTTAGTTTGGAACTACGAGTTCCATTTTTAGATATTCAGTTCACAAACTATTACCTATCATTAGATGCTGCTTCTAGACAACCTCAAGGTATAATATTATAAACAAACAAAGGACTAACAAATTGAATTGGATTTCATATATGATATTTAATGCAGGAGGAATAGAAAAACATTTATTAAGATCAGCATTTGATGGTACAAATCTGTTGCCATCAAATATATTATGGAGACATAAAGAAGCATTCAGTGATGGTGTAACATCAATTAAAAAATCACTCTTCCATATCATACATGATATTGTGGACACTCGCATAACAGACGAGGAATTAGAAAAAGTTCATTTAAAATACCCACATTGTACCCCAAATACTAAAGAAGCATTTTATTACAGGTAGCATATTCGTCTCCATATTTACTTTACATTTTATCAGTAAATATTAGTATTCAAAAATAAATATTAATCTGTACTTCAGACAAATCTTTGAGAAACATTTTGGAGGTCAAGCAGAAAACTTTGTACCATACTTTTGGATGCCGCAATGGGTAAAGGGAGTTCGTGATCCATCCGCACGATTTATTGCTCATTATAAAGCAGATGTAAAAAACAATCACAATGAAAACAAAGGAACTGAAAGTACAATTATCGATTGATCTT
>NW_017100168.1:734639-739939 GCF_001263275.1 Habropoda laboriosa
TTTAATTCACATACCTATAAATATTATGAAACAATAAGAAATCAATAATACAGGTGTTACGTATAAATTTCAAGATGGAGATAGACATTTTGTAGTACCAGCATCTATATAGTATTTTTTTTAATGTTAGAATGTACTTTAATCGGATAGTTGCAATTTGAATTAAGTTAACAAATACGTATTGTAGCGGTAAGCATAGATTGTTTTTTATTTATAGTAAATTGTTTTTAAGAAAACTAATATTAGCAATAAATGTACAGGTACAAATAATACATTTTATATTTTTAAATTGTATTTATTCCTTTGATAACTTTTAGATGATGTCAACAAGATACGTTTCTTTTATATCTGGAATAGTAATAGCCTCATTGACATGGGCTTTCAGTTTATACCTCTATTCAAGGTTATCCCAAAACACCAACTCTGTCAATCCAACAATATTGACGTCAGAAAATTCAAAGGTAGCAAAAGAAGCCACATTTAATCATAAAACATATAATGATCAAGAATTCAAATTACATAATAATTTAATTAATCATCATGATAAAGAAAGTATCATAGATAAAGGTACCTATAATTTAAAAGGAAATAATTATAAAAATAGTGACACACTTTTGCAACAATTACAACCTGTACCAGTGAAACCTGCTGTAACTTTAGGACAAGGTACTTTAAAGAAATGTCAGAAAGCTACAGTGTAATTTTAATTACTTATTATATTATTATATCATATGTTAAATAAGGTTCTCTTTATCAAGCATTAATCTAATTACATTAATAATGTATTTATAGGTTTAGATGAACTAGGAATGGTTAAGAATTATAAGGATCAACAAAAACGAGATGAAGGATATAAAAATTATTCCTTTAATATTCTAGTATCAGATAATATTGGTATACATAGAGAATTACCAGATACAAGACATAAACTATGTGAAATGCAAAAGTATTCTAATAAATTACCAAATGCTAGCATTGTTATGTGCTTTTATAATGAACATTATATGACACTATTAAGATCTTTACATTCTATTATTGAAAGAACTCCTAAAAATCTGTTACATGAAATTATCTTAGTAAATGATTGGAGTGATAGTAAAATTTTACATGAAGAAATTAAAATGTACATTAACAATAATTTTAATGGTAAAGTGAAATTTTTTAAAACAGATAAAAGGGAAGGATTAATCAGAGCAAGAATATTTGGTGCAAGGAAAGCAACTGGACAAGTTTTAATTTTCTTAGACAGTCACATAGAAGTAAATAAAAAGTGGATAGAGCCTCTTCTATTACAAATTGCTCAAGTCAAAACTATTATAGCTATGCCAGTTATTGATATAATTAATCCAGACACATTTCAATACACTGGTAGCCCTCTGGTAAGAGGTGGTTTTAACTGGGGTTTACATTTTAAATGGGATAATTTACCAGTTGGTACACTGGTACATGATGAAGATTTTATAAAACCAATAAAGTGAGATTATACATTGTTTTAATTGTAGGCGTATTTACCTAATAATTCTCTGTAATATATATATAATAGTAATTATTACTAAATAGGTCACCAACAATGGCTGGAGGATTGTTTGCAATAGATAGAGAATATTTTATAAAGTTGGGGGAGTATGATGCTGGCATGGATATCTGGGGTGGTGAAAATCTTGAAATATCATTTAGAGTAAAAAAATAATTTATGTATATATTTATAATAGTGTACTTCTTACTTCAGTAACAGTTTATAATGTATTCCAGATTTGGATGTGTGGTGGAAGTATTGAATTAATACCATGTTCAAGAGTTGGACATGTATTCAGAGGAAGAAGACCATATGGTGCATATGATCAACATGATGCTATGTTGAAAAACTCATTACGTGTAGCCTACACTTGGTTAGATGAATATAAAGATTACTTTTTAAAGAATGTTAAAAAAATTGATTATGGTGACATTACAGAAAGATTAAAGTTACGAGAGAAATTGAAATGCAAAAATTTTGCATGGTATTTAAGAGTAGTATATCCTGAGTTAGCATTACCAGATGATAACAAAAATAAATTAAAAGACAAATGGGCAAAATTAGAGCAGAGACCAATGCAACCTTGGCATTCTAGAAAAAGAAATTATACTGATGAATATCAAATCAGACTTTCTAATTCAGCCCTGTGCATTCAAAGTGAAAAAGATATAAAAACCAAAGGCTCAAAACTTATTTTAGTACCATGTTTGAGAATTAAATCACAAGTAATGAAATCTAAATAATAATACTCTTTAAAACAATTTCTTATTTAAATTGATAATTATATATAACTCTCCAAATTTGTACAAATTTTTATAGATGTGGTATGAAACAGATAAAAAGGAACTAGTACTTGGACAAATGCTTTGTATGGAAGGAGCAGAAAAAATTCCAAAACTTGGAAAATGCCATGAAATGGGTGGTAATCAAGAATGGCACCACAAAAATGCTGTAAGTGTTTACTGGTTTATTTATGCAAAATATATTTACTATATAAGGTAATTTTTTTTTCTAGAATGGTATACCTATATATAACATGGCAGCTGGTACATGCTTAGGAGTATTACATGGAACAAAAGGTGCTCAAATTGTAATGGATTTGTGTACTAAATCAAATACAAGTTTTATATCATGGGATTTAGTACGCTCTAAAATTCTTTCAAAGGAAATTAGGTGACATCAGTTGAAGAGAATGTAGTTAAAAAAGGAGGATAAAAATTAGATTTCTAGAGAAAAATAAAAGTAATAAAAGAATTAAAATGATAAATTTTAAGGAACACTTGTGATATATAACAGGTTATAATAACAATTTCAACTTCTTTACATTGTTTTTACACTTTATATTATAAAATGATACATGACATTGTAATTAACAGGAAAGTGCATAATTTTTATTTTACTTTATACATGTTTTTTATATTTTTATTAACAAAGGTATACTTATATTAGTTCGATACGCATTTTTAGTAGAAAAATATAAAACTAACAATTGAACATTAAAAAAAAGGAACGCACATCTATAATTGATAAGTTTGCCAATTCTAAGTACAAACTTTCAATGTAATGCAATAATTAACTTAGCTGATATTTTTTTTTTCACAGGAATGATAAAACTCAATTTCATTAAAAGTACTAATATACTAAATGTATTTACATATATATTTCTATTTGTACATATTACAAATAACTTCTTTGTATTCACGTTTTTTTATAAAATAAATGAGATTGTTAACACTCTCCCTTTTATTATTTCATTCTATTATTTATGATAGTAAGGAAATATTGAATGAAATAAATATTTACAAGTATTGCATATAAAACATTCAATACCTAATTAATTAAAGTGCATTTATTAAATTGAATAATTATAAATATATTTCAAAAGGTACACTTCGTTCAATTTTCTGTTTTTATAATTGTCAATTATAAAAAACATGACTGAACAATATATATATATACTTATGTATCAATATGGCAGCCAGTATCAAAATTTTAATTGTATGGCTTGATTATCTAGAGAAATGTAGCAAAATTATGCACAATTCATATATAATTTCGTGGAAAAATGATAAGAGTAACAGTATAATTAAGAAAGAGATATTGCAGTATAGTTGAAAGTAAATTTAAAAACATTATTCAAGAAGAACATTTAAAATCGAAGCTATAGGTTATTAAATCTAAAACGTAATTCAAAAATGACAACATCAAAGGAATTAAATTTGGCCAGAAAAAGTCTTGTTGCATCGCTTGGTGAAAATGCAAAAGTGTAAGACACTTTAAATTTAAGAAATAAATAAAATTTACATTATAAACTTGAAATATATGAGTAAAGGTTAATCATGCATAATAAAGAGAATGTTAAATGTCATTATAAAGAGAATGTTAAAATTTAGAATCACTTCAAACGATTATAATTTTTCTAATTTTTTGCACTAAAAATATTATCTGCTTGTTTATGAATAATATAATTTTCAAACGTTGTTATTTAAAAATCTTATTTTATTGACAGGTACTTTGAAAAGATGAAGCTTTGGTTTCAAATGAAGGTACTTAACATTCCTATAAATAAATCTTTCAAAATATTTTACAATTAGTATCATTTATAAAATATTATTGTTTCAGACAACAAAAGAAGAATTTGACTGTGAAGCAAGAAATATTATGTCGGAAGACCAAGTTCATCTACATAATGAATTTCTTCTTTGTTTATTCAATAAAGTTAGAGGCTTAGCAGCTGCAACACCTACTCGCAAGATAGATAGAGATAAAACTATAAAAGAAAAGCGGTTAAGATTAAAACGCAAATATAAAACTGATAAATCAAACTTTGAGGTATGAAATTGTTAAGAAATATACTTTTTATATTAAAGAAATGAATGCTTTATGTGCATAGGTTGAAAATGTTCATATTTTCTATTTAGCCTGCAGATATATATGTTGAAGTATTGAGTCAAACTTCATCACCTGTTGGAGATGAACCTATTGGAGCAAATCGTTCTAGTGCTCAAGAACTTGTGCTGCCAGATAGAACTTTTGTTTTAGCAAGGCTAATGCTTGCAGCATGGGAAAACAATATGGACGGAGCAGAAGAGAATACAGCACATATAGTTATAGCAGCTACACAAATTTTTTTGAAAAATATACTTACAGCAATATTTACAAGAAGAAAAGGGTATGCTGTTAGAGATGGTTCATTCATTTATAACATTGGAGAACCAGTACCTAGTTCATGGAAAAGAAATTCCACTCATATATTACGTTCATCAGACCACATTGTAACAGAGATAGTAGATCCTTATGGTCAAGTACCTATAATAAAACCAAATATTGGAGAAGCAGAACATGCTACAGCTTTTGCTTATGCATGCTCTCCACAAACTATTCCACCTCCATTAAAACCTGTTAATACCGCTGATTTACAGCATACATTAAAGGTAAGAAAAGGTAATTTACTTAAAAATATTTAAATAATGGTTGATATTTCAGATTTTTAATACTTTTTTTATTTTAAACAGATGTACAAAAATCTTGTTAGTAATCACACTATTTATGCAACTAATATGGAACGTTTATTTATGTATGCGACACATCCAACATGGGAAGATCTTGAAGCCAAGAAATTATCATTGCACCAATCCACAATGTAAATATTTGTTGATGTAAATAGATTATTTTTTAAAACAATAAGATAAAAATGTAAATTGAAGACTTACATGTATTATTTATGATATTTTTTACGAAATATACTTTGTTAATAAAATTAATTTCTAATTAATGTGAGATA
>NW_017100168.1:740347-742843 GCF_001263275.1 Habropoda laboriosa
GTTATAATATTCTACATGAATATTATTTGTAATATACTACTCTGTTCAAAAAATTCCAAACATTCATTCCCGAAGACTTTTTAGAACAATTTGATTTCGTTTCTAATGCAAACTCTTTACTTGATAAATTTATACATGATGAAAATGGCCGAAGGCTCAAATCTCGTCTAACATAAATATCTACTGTACACAAACTATTCAACAGATCTCATTTCGTAAATTTACAGATATCAACAACAGATTTACTAACTTAACGGAATTAAAGAGCTGGTTATTACGTTTTACCATATTTTATAAACGAGTTTGCCGTGAAACTTATTGGACAGAGTATATGCATACATATAGAGTTTATGCATACATTAATTGCAGGATTAGACTCCATTACACCAGCAGAATTTTGAATAGTAATCTAAAAAGTCAAATTTTGGTTTATAATATTTGTATATTCGCTTTAACATCAAAAGATTGTTTTATTATAATCATCGTACCGATCCTTTCAGGTTTGGTAATTTAGAAACGTCTATCCTTCCAATATCCCATAATAGTATCTTGCTAACAGGATCAAATGAATATTTTCCTTGATTTGGATTTAGTGTACAATTTAATACTATTTTCGGCATAGGAATTTCTAATGTGACATTTTCTACCTAAATTATTTTGAATACTTTAATAATGCATTAGTTTTTACATTTTTGTACATTATATAAAAAATAAGGGTACATACAGTTCTACCAATAGTCTGTTTTGGTCCCACAGTTATGTCTAATCTGCCACCTCCTGGTTCTTTAAGACTGATATTGTGTCTTACATATATTGGAATAGCTACAATACTTTGTGATCCTATGTGATAAGAAAGAAGACGAAAATTACCATCTGGTGGAATAAAAGAGAGTATTCGTTCTGACTGCAAAAAGAAGAATGTTTTGTTAATAATGAATTTAATAAACTTAAGTATTTTTTTATTCTTACCTCCCATCTTATAAACCTAACACAAGGGTGAAAGCTGACATCATCAAATAATCTGGGATTCATGAAAGAAAGTGTCAAATCTGGCATACCACTTAACTTTATACAGCAATCAATCTATAATTTAAATAGTACATTACAAATGTTATTCTTATTAATATATAAATTGACATTAGTAATATTAAGTAAAAAACACACATAGCCTTGAATTTCTGCAAATATGGTTGCTCCAGTTTTATCAATAATAGCATCCACTTCCTCCACAACATCAAAGTATGCTTCATTATTTGTATATTTAACACCAGTACGTCTCCAAGGAACATTAGATAATTGTCCACTTGGTAATGTTGCACTTACACTGTAATTTATAGGTATAATTAAATACACATGTTTTACTCAAAATATACAACTAAATTACTGACTTAGATTTTCCTGTAACAGTATTTGCAATAGTTCTTAAAATATTTGGTGGTTTAATAAGTTCCTTTAAAATATTAGATTCTGTAGCTAATGGAAAACCATTATCCAACATTTCATCCAATAATTCATATACAACCACATAATTTTCTTTTATGATGGTTTCTGTACATTCACTAAAGTAATCTTCAAAAGTATCCACAACCCTATGCAAAAATTCTATCACAAATAATGGTGGTACTATAACACAAAATTATTATTTAGAATAAATCTCATATTAGAATAATTTACTACTTAAATTTTAATGAATACCTTCTGTCATGCACACTGCAACAAAAAACATATTACAACGATATATGCTAATAAGATAATGATGTGGTGTAGCTATTACAGGCGGTGTATCTTCAGGAGATAAAACTCTTCTTTGTTGATCAAAAAAATAGTCACAGAGTGATCGTGCAACTGCACTTTTCCAATGTTTTTCCATGAATACATCTCTAAATACAGTATTAGTATTTTAACTTTGTGAGATCAACAAGATCCTTGCTTGTAAACATTTATTAATCATACATAAAAGCATTTATTTTTAATACTGTACAATAAGTATAGACTATACATTATAATAAGATTATATGCAGATCTTTAACCAAACACTTGTCAAATACTACATATGTTCCTTTTCCCATAATTTAATGCTTACCCTGAGGAGTTGATAATAAAAAGACTATGTATCATTTTTTATAACAAATTATTTTACACAGCTTACTGTTTGAAATTGTATGTCAATATTATTTTAATACTCTACATTCGCTCGACATATGCCTACGTAATTACAAATTGTACTAACACTGATACATCATGAAACCTATGCATGGTACGTGATATCTGTAAAAGACGTATCCAGTGATATTCTCATCAGTGAAACTTTAACTTAAATAAATATAATATAATTAATACAAAATATAATAACTGTGACAAATAAACACAATATTCAGTGCAAATCTATTAATTGTAACCTATACAATTTTGCTACGTGTCATTAATTATCTTCCATTTTTGCTTTACTTTTATTACTATTAACCTGACAATGGATGAAATTACAAGCTGGGAAGA
>NW_017100168.1:742871-748551 GCF_001263275.1 Habropoda laboriosa
ATGAAGTATTATCAGTGGCACAACAAATAAATAAATTAGGACAAGGTAAATAAAAAATTAAAATATCTAGTCAATAATGTTACATTATACTTTACTATATATATTTGTCTTAGCCATTGAAATATTGAATGCCGAATTGCAAAAGCAAGTATTAGCAAATCATGAAGATTTATTGTCACAGGCAACATGGGTTGAGAAATTAGAAGGTGTACTTTCAATAATGCAATCACATGTTCAGGTACACATAAATATATTTGTAAATAATGATTAAATAAAAATTGCTTTTAATAAATAATGTATATTTATATTTCAGAGTCTTTTGTCAGCTGTAGAACGTTTACGTGGAAAAATCATTGATCCATTTAATAGAATTGAAACACAGACAATTGTCTTAGCAAGGCTTCATGAAACTTCTGATTTGTTACGAAGAGTAGCCAGAATGCAACATTTATCAAAACGTTTATATTCTCAAATGACAAATAATGTGCAAGGGCCTGATATTATAAAAGCTGCTAATAGTCTTCATGAACTTGGTACATTGATATATGTTTGATTTTATATTTTAGAATCTGTGAAATATAATATACATTATCTTAACTTGCAGAACAATTAATGATTGATACAGATTTAAATGGATTAGATGTTATTGCCGATGATCAGCAAGCTGTAAAAGCCCATAGAACAACAGTACAAAGAATAGCAACCCATACTTTGTCTCAAGGTTTACAAACAATAGATAGAACAAAAGTATATAACTACATATTGATTTTTAAAATATTATTATTTTTGCCATTATTAATTATGAATTTACAATAAATAGGTTAGTACAGCTGTACAAGTATTTCAAAATTTAGGAATTGTAAATGGAGCTGTAGATAATGTTATAGATTCTGCTTTATTAGAAATTGAAAAAATTGCTACAGAATCACTGGATGTAACTTTAGCACCAAATCAAGATCTTGGAAAAAGAGCAGCACCTGGACGGGCTGCTATTCCTTCCCTAGGATCTTCTGGAAATTTACGTACACGAATTTGGGAAAATCTTGAAAGACTTTTTCAAGATACTCTCTATACACATTGTTTACAAGTAATTCAAAAATATTTGTATCATATCCTTAAATCTATTTGCTCACAGGAAAACTTACATTTTCAACTGTATTACTTATTATTCTAGATTGAATTATTACAAAGAATACTATTAGAGCATCATACAAAAGGATTGGATGAATTGTCACAGAAATTTTGGGATAAAGTAAATTCTCTACTTTCAAAAGTATTAATTGAACGTGCACAAGGTAAAGATTAATTACATTCTGTTTTCCATAATGTTAAATGTGTGTATATTTTTAGGATCTTCATTCGTAAAACAAGCATTAGAAGGCGAATATCCAAAATTTTTGAGAATATTCTTAGATTTAAGTAAACGATTAAAGGAAAGATCGCAAAGTATTGGCATTTACAACATTAAGTAAATACAAAGATGTTTAATGGAATCAAGTAGTTGACTGTATCTGATATTAATAACATTTATTTTTTTTTTAGTCATAATGTATTGTTCCCATTTGAGAATGCATATTTGTCACGTTCAGTATCACGTTTGTTAGATCCAGTGCACACTATGTTTTCTGGAGAAGGATTACCCACACCAGATGAAATTGATAGTCTCATACGCACAGTAACAAAGTAAATCAGTAAAACATATATTATATATACCATTTCTTATTGTTCTGTATTGATTAGCAATTATTATTTTGTTTGCAGTGAATTAAGTGTGTCATTGGTTGATGATGGTCTTTCAACAGTAGTGGCCCGTAATGTAGGAAAAGCTGTAAGACTTTTCTGTTTGAAATGTGAACAGGGATTACTTGTGAGTGGAGAAGCTAGTCAAGTAATTGATTCTCCTACCACTGTTCAACAGACAAACGTATCCCTTGCAAACCTATTATATTATCTTTCTAATCAAATAAGTCGTGTAATAGCCAACTTGTATGGTTTACCATCTGAAGGAAGTGCAGTCATTTCTGTAGCTCTTAAGGAAATAGATGTTTTGACAAACAATATGTTAGCACCGTTATTAGCATCTATTAATGATGCGATTGAAAGCATTATTTTAACTATGCACGATGATGCAGAATTTCGAGAGTAAGTAAATAAAATGTTTTTACGCTTGATTGAAATATATATACGGAAAATAGATACATATATTTGTATTCTTTCTTTTATAGTCCAAGCAGTCCTATAGGAAAAGAAATTAACTGCTCACTTTATATGCGTGAATTACAAGGATTTATTTTACGTTCTGTAAATACATTTCTTATACCATATAAAAATCAAGCAGTAGTTGCTGAATGGTAATCAACAACATAATTATAATTTATATATAATATTTGTAACGTAATAGTTAAATCGATCGTTATTTTAGTTGTAAGTCTGTTGCTTCACGATGCATTCAACTGTTTGTAAGACACGCTGTCTTACTGAGACCATTAACTGATTTTGGAAGAGCAAAGCTTATTGTTGATTTTAATCAAGTATGTTACAATATATTAAATACAACTTCCTGTTTATATTTACTTCTATTTGTTTCCATTTTTATTCAGATAGAAGTGGCAGTTGCTCCATTATGTAGAGGAGGACAATTAGGATCATCAGAACAACAACAGTATAGAACATTACGGGCACTAAAAGCATTGCTTCCACTTAGTCCTGATGAAATTGTTGAGAAAGTTTTAGAAGGGGAAAGAGAATGTGGCATACCTCATTCCCTTGTCCTTTTATATTTATTTTCTAGAGCACCACCCGAATTAGTTTCACCGCATCAGGTATGACAATATACATTTACATTATTATTTTTGAATGACACAGAATTATCATGTATTTAAAAATTTTTTGTTTCTTACTAATCTGTGAAATATCTTTAATATAGAGTGCAAGTTGGTCTGTAAGTCGATTATCTCAATGGATGGATAAAAATCCAAATGAAAGAGATAGATTAACATTTTGTAGCGGACCACTAGAACGTTATCAGTTAACAATCAGACAACAGAATCTTCCATCATTCCACCCATTATTTCCATTAATGAAAAAATTAGCAAATTTAAATGAACAATAAAAATTTGTAATGTTCATGCTATATAAAATGTATGTATGCTGTGAACCATTTTTCACGTTTATAAAAAATATTAGATTTCATATTTACAAAAAATAATTTATTGACAAAATTTACAAAAGAGATAAACTTAGAAAAGCCAATGTATAAATGTTACAAACAAATGGAATCGTATTTTTAATGACATATTAATTTCGAAATGAATATTTTCTTAGATACACATATTCCTATAATTAGTGTAATGCTTAAGAACATAGGCCAATTTATTCGATGTTTCTTTGAATCAATATATGTTGCTGGTACACCAATGTCATTTTCTTTCTGAATCTGCATTCAAAAATGTGTTTTAATATTTAATTTGTAATGTGCATTTGTTATAAAATATTTTTTTACCTACCACTTTGGAAAGCACTTTTATTTGCAGAAGTTCTTCTTTAAGAATATTGAGAGTTTTTTGCGTTTTTTTAACTTCATGTTCATAGTTAGATATTTGTTCTTCAGTTAAGTGCATATTCTCTTTATTATTTGCTTTTATTAAGTTGTTTTTAATGTAATGAAAACTAGAACCAATAATAGTAATTTGTTTGGCTATTGTACCTAAAGAAATTATGGCATCATATAAACTGAAAAAAAAATATAAAATGAAATTTTTATCATTTAGTTTGATAAAATAGTAATATTATAAAATAAACATACGTATAAGGCAATGATTTCTTGATAGTACCAATACTTTGTATATTCCACTTTTTCCTATGAAATCTATGAAGGTGCTCCATAAACTGGATTCTGTGTGCATTAATATCTACTCCTAAATGGTATAAGTCGTTTTCAGTTAATTTTAAAAATGTTTTAAGATTCATCCCTTGAAAGATATGACTATATTTTTCTAAATTCATTCCATATAAAATTGTATGTATATCAAAATCTATAGTTTGATCATTTATATAACTTAATACTGGAAACATATCTTTCCAATCACACATTTTATCTACTTCACAAGTATTTATTATTTCTTCTTCATTGAAATGTAGTAATGATAAAATCTGTAACAATTATATTAACATTATTTTATGTTGTATAATAAGGTTTTAACATTTTAACTTACTTTATCATATCCTTTCATAAAAGCAATATCAATTGCTGTTAAATCATTGCAATCAGTTAATGTAACATCAACTGCATTTTCCATTAGTATTTTAACTATTTCTGGTCTGTTAGCTATTGTTGCATACATCAAAGGCTGTAAAGAAAATATTTCTTATTTTATTGTCATTATCAAAGACTACAATTAACATTACCAAAACGCTTACAGTTTGTTTTCTATTGTCACATGAGTTAATGTTTTTCACATGTTTTATTAGTTCTGTTACAAATTCTGGTTCTTGTGATATACAAGCATACATTAGAGATGTCTGTCTATAAGAACATTATTTAGCAAGTTATTGAAATATTTAAAACATTAGTGTAATGTCAAAAAATACCTTTGATTATTGCTTGTATTTACATTTGATTCTGCCTGAATTAATAATATTAAACACTTCATACGTTCCTCTGTTGTATTTTTAGTAGAATTACATAATGCCATTAATGGTGTATAGCCATCTAAAATGTGATATTATTTTAAATAATTTGAAAAAGTATGTAATAGAAAATATAGAATAAATAGAATACCTTTATGTTTATTAACATCAGCTCCATTTTTTATAAGATATTCAATGACTTCTATTTCTACATTTGAAGCAGCATATAAAAGTGGAGTCCATCCAGTATATAAAAAATTATTGACATTATGTGCTGTACATATAATTACATAAAATTCTTAGTAAAATATATTTTTGTCTTTAAAACAAAAAAAAAATAATATGGTTTATTAATAAAAAATAATTACAGTCAATATATTTGTGAATAACTTCTAACTGGCCCATTATACATGCATTTATTACATGGTATTCAATGATTTGTTCTTCATTAACATCCATACCTTTGTATTGGTCGAATCTATTCATATTTTTTAATACTAAACTGCTTTGTACACAATAACTATCTATTTCTATATCCTATGCAAAATATAACGAAATTGTGAAACTATTCTTAATAATTAGAGTTTTATTTCAAATTGAAGTGTTTCATTTAATTAGCATTTAACAATTACAATTTCATTTGTCTACTTCAAACATGTTTTTAAAAATATTTATTATTGTTACTATTTAGTCAAGTAATAAAATACCGGTTGAATAGTATAGGTTATATACGCGTATTTTTTACACCTTTTCTTCTAAAGACAAATCATCGTCACTTTCCAACTCGTTATCATATATTCCAATAATTCTAACATACATATTGTTTAATAATACATTAAATTAGCATATCTTGCTTCTAAAAAATTAAATTTTAAAATGTTTTATATTTTCTACCGCGCATTCCATGTAAAGTATGTGTATGATATGTCTCTGTTTATAAAATTTGACAACAATGGAGAAAATATTACTAGCATTGAAAATATGAAAGCATATACAGAAAGAATAAGAAAAAATCTTAAAAATTCTTTAAAACATTATTTTACAATGTATT